>NW_026283429.1:27500-39307 GCF_023373465.1 Oncorhynchus keta | reverse complement strand
TTGTTTAGTGGGTAAACACCAGGCTAATTTAAAGCATTGGTTAAACACCAGCTGGCATTGTTTAAAACACCAGGCTAATTTAAAGCATTGTTTAGTGGGTAAACACCAGCTAATTTAAAGCATTGTTTAGTGGGTAAACACCAGGCTAATTTAAAGCATTGTTTAGTGGGTAAACACCAGGCTAATTTAAAGCATTGTTTAGTGGGTAAACACCAGCTAATTTAAGGCATTGTTTAGTGGGTAAACACCAGGCTAATTTAAGGCATTGTTTAGTGGGTAAACACCAGGCTAATTTAATGCATTGTTTAGTGGGTAAACACCAGCTAATTTAAGGCATTGTTTAGTGGGTAAACACCAGCTAATTTAACAGCATTGTTTAGTGGGTAAACACCAGCTAATTTAAGGCATTGTTTAGTGGGTAAACACCAGCTAATTTAAAGCATTGTTTAGTGGGTAAACACCAGCTAATTTAAGGCATTGTTTAGTGGGTAAACACCAGGCTAATTTAAAGCATTGTTTAGTGGGTAAACACCAGCTAATTTAAGGCATTGTTTAGTGGGTAAACACCAGGCTAATTTAAAGCATTGTTTAGTGGGTAAACACCAGGCTAATTAACAGCATTGTTTAGTGGGTAAACACCAGGCTAATTTAAAGCATTGTTTAGTGGGTAAACACCAGGCTAATTTAAGGCATTGTTTAGTGGGTAAACACCAGGCTAATTTAAAGCATTGTTTAGTGGGTAAACACCAGCTAATTAACAGCATTGTTTAGTGGGTAAACACCAGGCTAATTTAAAGCATTGTTTAGTGGGTAAACACCAGCTAATTTAAAGCATTGTTTAGTGGGTAAACACCAGGCTAATTTAAAGCATTGTTTAGTGGGTAAACACCAGCTAATTTAAGGCATTGTTTAGTGGGTAAACACCAGGCTAATTTAAAGCATTGTTTAGTGGGTAAACACCAGGCTAATTTAAAGCATTGTTTAGTGGGTAAACACCAGCTAATTTAAGGCATTGTTTAGTGGGTAAACACCAGGCTAATTTAAAGCATTGTTTAGTGGGTAAACACCAGCTAATTAACAGCATTGTTTAGTGGGTAAACACCAGGCTAATTTAAAGCATTGTTTAGTGGGTAAACACCAGCTAATTTAAGGCATTGTTTAGTGGGTAAACACCAGGCTAATTTAAAGCATTGTTTAGTGGGTAAACACCAGCTAATTTAAGGCATTGTTTAGTGGGTAAACACCAGCTAATTTAAGGCATTGTTTAGTGGGTAAACACCAGGCTAATTAACAGCATTGTTTAGTGGGTAAACACCAGCTAATTTAAAGCATTGTTTAGTGGGTAAACACCAGGCTAATTTAAAGCATTGTTTAGTGGGTAAACCAGCTAATTTAAAGCATTGTTTAGTGGGTAAACACCAGCTAATTTAAGGCATTGTTTAGTGGGTAAACACCAGGCTAATTTAAAGCATTGTTTAGTGGGTAAACACCAGCTAATTAACAGCATTGTTTAGTGGGTAAACACCAGGCTAATTTAAGGCATTGTTTAGTGGGTAAACACCAGCTAATTTAAGGCATTGTTTAGTGGGTAAACACCAGGCTAATTTAAAGCATTGTTTAGTGGGTAAACACCAGGCTAATTAACAGCATTGTTTAGTGGGTAAACACCAGCTAATTTAAGGCATTGTTTAGTGGGTAAACACCAGGCTAATTTAAAGCATTGTTTAATGGGTAAACACCAGCTAATTTAAAGCATTGTTTAGTGGGTAAACACCAGGCTAATTTAAAGCATTGTTTAGTGGGTAAACACCAGGCTAATTTAAAGCATTGTTTAGTGGGTAAACACCAGGCTAATTTAAAGCATTGTTTAGTGGGTAAACACCAGCTAATTTAAGGCATTGTTTAGTGGGTAAACACCAGGCTAATTTAAGGCATTGTTTAGTGGGTAAACACCAGGCTAATTTAAAGCATTGTTTAGTGGGTAAACCAGCTCATTTAAAGCATTGTTTAGTGGGTAAACACCAGCTAATTTAAGGCATTGTTTAGTGGGTAAACCAGCTCATTTAAAGCATTGTTTAGTGGGTAAACACCGGGCTAATTTAAAGCATTGTTTAGTGGGTAAACACCAGGCTAATTTAAAGCATTGTTTAGTGGGTAAACACCAGGCTAATTTAAAGCATTGTTTAGTAGGTAAACACCAGGCTAATTTAAAGCATTGTTTAGTGGGTAAACACCAGGCTAATTTAAAGCATTGTTTAGTGGGTAAACACCAGGCTAATTAACAGCATTGTTTAGTGGGTAAACACCAGGCTAATTTAAAGCATTGTTTAGTGGGTAAACACCAGGCTAATTTAAAGCATTGTTTAGTGGGTAAACACCAGGCTAATTTAAAGCATTGTTTAGTGGGTAAACACCAGCTAATTTAAAGCAGCTAAAAACAAAAGCAGTCAGGTAACCACTCCTATGACCACCAGTCAGGTAGCCACTCCTATGACCACCAGTCAGGTAACCACTCATATAACCTCCAGTCAGGTAACCCCTCATATAACCACCAGTCAGGTAAACCACTCCTATGACCACCAGTCAGGTAACCACTCCTATGACCACCAGTCAGGTAAACCACTCCTATGACCACCAGTCAGGTAACCACTCCTATGACCACTAGTCAGGTAACCACTCCTATGACCACCAGTCAGGTAAACCACTCCTATGGCCACCAGTCAGGTAAACCACTCCTATGACCACCAGTCAGGTAACCACTCCTATGACCACCAGTCAGGTAACCACTCATATAACCTCCAGTCAGGTAACCCCTCATATAACCACCAGTCAGGTAAACCACTCCTATGACCACCAGTCAGGTAACCACTCCTATGACCACCAGTCAGGTAAACCACTCCTATGACCACCAGTCAGGTAACCACTCCTATGACCACCAGTCAGGTAACCACTCCTATGACCACTACATTTACATTTACATTTAAGTCATTTAGCAGACGCTCTTATCCAGAGCGACTACAAATTGGTGCATACACCTTATGACAACCAGTGGAACAGCCACTTGCATCTAAATCTTGTTGGGGGAGAAGGGGGGTGAGAAGGATTACTTACCCTTACTTACCCTATCCTAGGTATTCCTTGAAGAGGTGGGGTTTCAGGTGTCTCCGGAAGGTGGTGATTGACTCCGCTGTCCTGGCGTCGTGAGGGAGTTTGTTCCACCATTGGGGGCCAGAGCAGCGAACAGTTTTGACTGGGCTGAGCGGGAACTGTACTTCCTCAGTGGTAGGGAGGCGAGCAGGCCAGAGGTGGATGAACGCAGTGCCCTTGTTTGGGTGTAGGGCCTGATCAGAGCCTGGAGGTACTGAGGTGCCGTTCCCCTCACAGCTCCGTAGGCGAGCACCATGGTCTTGTAGCGGATGCGAGCTTCAACTGGAAGCCAGTGGAGAGAGCGGAGGAGCGGGGTGACGTGAGAGAACTTGGGAAGGTTGAACACCAGACGGGCTGCGGCGTTCTGGATGAGTTGTAGGGGTTTAATGGCACAGGCAGGGAGCCCAGCCAACAGCGAGTTGCAGTAATCAAGACGGGAGATGACAAGTGCCTGGATTAGGACCTGCGCCGCTTCCTGTGTGAGGCAGGGTCGTACTCTGCGGATGTTGTAGAGCATGAACCTACAGGAACGGGACACCGCCTTGATGTTAGTTGAGAACGTCAGGGTGTTGTCCAGGATCACGCCAAGGTTCTTAGCGCTCTGGGAGGAGGACACAATGGAGTTGTCAACCGTGATGGCGAGATCATGGAACGGGCAGTCCTTCCCGGGAGGAAGAGGAGCTCCGTCTTGCTGAGGTTCAGCTTGAGGTGGTGATCCGTCATCCACACTGATATGTCTGCCAGACATGCAGAGATGCGATTCGCCACCTGGTCATCAGAAGGGGGAAAGGAGAAGATTAATTGTGTGTCGTCTGCATAGCAATGATAGGAGAGACCATGTGAGGTTATGACAGAGCCAAGTGACTTGGTGTATAGCGAGAATAAGAGAGGGCCTAGAACAGAGCCCTGGGGACACCAGTGGTGAGAGCGCGTGGTGAGGAGACAGATTCTCGCCACGCCACCTGGTAGGAGCGACCTGTCAGGTAGGACGCAATCAAGCGTGGGCCGCGCCGGAGATGCCCAACTCGGAGAGGGTGGAGAGGAGGATCTGATGGTTCACAGTATCGAAGGCAGCCGATAGGTCTAGAAGGATGAGAGCAGAGGAGAGAGTTAGCTTTAGCAGTGCGGAGCGCCTCCGTGATACAGAGAAGAGCAGTCTCAGTTGAATGACTAGTCTTGAAACCTGACTGATTTGGATCAAGAAGGTCATTCTGAGAGAGATAGCGGTAGAGCTGGCCAAGGACGGCACGCTCAAGAGTTTTGGAGAGAAAAGAGAGAAGGGATACTGGTCTGTAGTTGTTGACATCGGAGGGATCGAGTGTAGGTTTTTTCAGAAGGGGTGCAACTCTCGCTCTCTTGAAGACGGGAGGGACGTAGCCAGCGGTCAGGGATGAGTTGATGAGCGAGGTAAGGTAAGGGAGAAGGTCTCCGGAAATGGTCTGGAGAAGAGAGGAGGGGATAGGGTCAAGCGGGCAGGTTGTTGGGCGGCCGGCCGTCACAAGACGCGAGATTTCATCTGGAGAGAGAGGGGAGAAAGAGGTCAGAGCATAGGGTAGGGCAGTGTGAGCAGAACCAGCAGTGTCGTTTGACTTAGCAAACGAGGATCGGATGTCATCGACCTTCTTTTCAAAATGGTTGACGAAGTCATCTGCAGAGAGGGAGGAGGGAGGGGGGAGGATTCAGGAGGGAGGAGAAGGTGGCAAAGAGCTTCCTAGGGTTAGAGGCAGATGCTTGGAATTTAGAATGGTAGAAAGTGGCTTTAGCAGCAGAGACAGAGGAGGAAAATGTAGAGAGGAGGGAGTGAAAGGATGCCAGGTCCGCAGGGAGGCGAGTTTTCCTCCATTTCCGCCGGCTGCCCGGAGCCCTGTTCTAGTGGCCCGGAGCCACTAGTCAGGTAAACCACTCCTATGACCACAAGTCAGGTAACCACTCCTATGACCACTCCTATGACCACCAGTCAGGTAACCACTCCTATGACCACCAGTCAGGTAAACCACTCCTATGACCACCAGTCAGGTAACCCACTCCTATGACCACCAGTCAGGTAAACCACTCCTATGACCACCAGTCAGGTAACCACTCCTATGACCACCAGTCAGGTAACCACTCCTATGACCACTCCTATGACCACCAGTCAGGTAAACCACTCCTATGACCACCAGTCAGGTAACCACTCCTATGACCACCAGTCAGGTAAACCACTCCTATGACCACCAGTCAGGTAAACCACTCCTATGACCACTAGTCAGGTAACCACTCCTATGACCACCAGTCAGGTAACCACTCCTATGACCACCAGTCAGGTAACCACTCCTATGACCACTCCTATGACCACCAGTCAGGTAAACCACTCCTATGACCACCAGTCAGGTAAACCACTCCTATGACCACTCCTATGACCACCAGTCAGGTAAACCACTCCTATGACCACCAGTCAGGTAACCACTCCTATGACCACTCCTATGACCACCAGTCAGGTAACCACTCCTATGACCACCAGTCAGGTAAACCACTCCTATGACCACCAGTCAGGTAAACCACTCCTATGGCCACCAGTCAGGTAAACCACTCCTATGGCCACCAGTCAGGTAAACCACTCCTATGACCACCAGTCAGGTAAACCACTCCTATGACCACCAGTCAGGTAACCACTCCTATGACCACCAGTCAGGTAAACCACTCCTATGACCACTCCTATGACCACCAGTCAGGTAAACCACTCCTATGACCACCAGTCAGGTAAACCACTCCTATGACCACCAGTCAGGTAAACCACTCCTATGACCACCAGTCAGGTAACCACTCCTATGACCACCAGTCAGGTAAACCACTCCTATGACCACCAGTCAGGTAAACCACTCCTATGACCACCAGTCAGGTAACCACTCCTATGACCACTCCTATGACCACCAGTCAGGTAAACCACTCCTATGACCACCAGTCAGGTAAACCACTCCTATGACCACCAGTCAGGTAAACCACTCCTATGACCACCAGTCATGTAGCCACTCCTATGACCACCAGTCAGGTAACCACTCCTATGACCACCAGTCAGGTAAACCACTCCTATGACCACCAGTCAGGTAAACCACTCCTATGGCCACCAGTCAGGTAAACCACTCCTATGACCACCAGTCAGGTAAACCACTCCTATGACCACCAGTCAGGTAAACCACTCCTATGACCACCAGTCAGGTAAACCACTCCTATGACCACCAGTCAGGTAAACCACTCCTATGACCACCAGTCAGGTAAACCACTCCTATGACCACCAGTCAGGTAAACCACTCCTATGACCACCAGTCAGGTAACCACTCCTATGACCACCAGTCAGGTAAACCACTCCTATGACCACCAGTCAGGTAAACCACTCCTATGACCACCAGTCAGGTAAACCACTCCTATGACCACCAGTCAGGTAAACCACTCCTATGACCACCAGTCAGGTAAACCACTCCTATGACCACCAGTCAGGTAAACCACTCCTATGACCACCAGTCAGGTAAACCACTCCTATGACCACCAGTCAGGTAACCACTCATATAACCACCAGTCAGGTAAACCACTCCTATGACCACCAGTCAGGTAACCACTCCTATGACCACCAGTCAGGTAAACCACTCCTATGACCACCAGTCAGGTAAACCACTCCTATGACCACCAGTCAGGTAAACCACTCCTATGACCACCAGTCAGGTAAACCACTCCTATGACCACCAGTCATGTAGCCACTCCTATGACCACCAGTCAGGTAAACCACTCCTATGACCACTAGTCAGGTAACCACTCCTATGACCACCACTCAGGTAACCACTCCTATGGCCACCAGTCAGGTAAACCACTCCTATGACCACTAGTCAGGTAACCACTCCTATGACCACCAGTCAGGTAACCACTCCTATGACCACCAGTCAGGTAAACCACTCCTATGACCACCAGTCAGGTAAACCACTCCTATGACCACCAGTCAGGTAAACCACTCCTATGACCACCAGTCAGGTAACCACTCATATAACCACCAGTCAGGTAAACCACTCCTATGACCACCAGTCAGGTAAACCACTCCTATGACCACCAGTCATGTAGCGACTCCTATGACCACCAGTCAGGTAAACCACTCCTATGACCACTAGTCAGGTAACCACTCCTATGACCACCAGTCAGGTAAACCACTCCTATGACCACTAGTCAGGTAACCACTCCTATGACCACCAGTCAGGTAAACCACTCCTATGACCACCAGTCAGGTAAACCACTCCTATGACCACCAGTCAGGTAACCACTCCTATGACCACCAGTCAGGTAAACCACTCCTATGACCACCAGTCAGGTAACCACTCCTATGACCACTAGTCAGGTAAACCACTCCTATGACCACCAGTCAGGTAAACCACTCCTATGACCACCAGTCAGGTAACCACTCCTATGACCACCAGTCAGGTAACCACTCCTATGACCACCAGTCAGGTAAACCACTCCTATGACCACCAGTCAGGTAACCACTCCTATGACCACCAGTCAGGTAAACCACTCCTATGACCACCAGTCAGGTAAACCACTCCTATGACCACCAGTCAGGTAAACCACTCCTATGACCACCAGTCAGGTAAACCACTCCTATGACCACCAGTCAGGTAAACCACTCCTATGACCACCAGTCAGGTAAACCACTCCTATGACCACCAGTCAGGTAAACCACTCCTATGACCACCAGTCAGGTAACCACTCATATAACCACCAGTCAGGTAAACCACTCCTATGACCACCAGTCAGGTAACCACTCCTATGACCACCAGTCAGGTAAACCACTCCTATGACCACCAGTCAGGTAAACCACTCCTATGACCACCAGTCAGGTAAACCACTCCTATGACCACCAGTCAGGTAAACCACTCCTATGACCACCAGTCATGTAGCCACTCCTATGACCACCAGTCAGGTAAACCACTCCTATGACCACTAGTCAGGTAACCACTCCTATGACCACCAGTCAGGTAAACCACTCCTATGACCACCAGTCAGGTAAACCACTCCTATGACCACTAGTCAGGTAACCACTCCTATGACCACCAGTCAGGTAAACCACTCCTATGACCACTAGTCAGGTAAACCACTCCTATGACCACCAGTCAGGTAAACCACTCCTATGACCACCAGTCAGGTAACCACTCCTATGACCACCAGTCAGGTAACCACTCATAAAACCTCCAGTCAGGTAACCACTCCTATGACCACCAGTCAGGTAAACCACTCCTATGACCACCAGTCATGTAGCCACTCCTATGACCACCAGTCAGGTAAACCACTCCTATGACCACTAGTCAGGTAACCACTCCTATGACCACCAGTCAGGTAAACCACTCCTATGACCACTAGTCAGGTAACCACTCCTATGACCACCAGTCAGGTAAACCACTCCTATGACCACCAGTCAGGTAAACCACTCCTATGACCACCAGTCAGGTAACCCACTCCTATGACCACCAGTCAGGTAACCCACTCCTATGACCACCAGTCAGGTAACCACTCCTATGACCACCAGTCAGGTAACCACTCCTATGACCACCAGTCAGGTAAACCACTCCTATGACCACTCCTATGACCACCAGTCAGGTAACCACTCCTATGACCACCAGTCAGGTAAACCACTCCTATGACCACCAGTCAGGTAACCACTCCTATGACCACTAGTCAGGTAAACCACTCCTATGACCACCAGTCAGGTAAACCACTCCTATGACCACCAGTCAGGTAACCACTCCTATGACCACTAGTCAGGTAACCACTCCTATGACCACCAGTCAGGTAACCCACTCCTATGACCACCAGTCAGGTAACCACTCCTATGACCACCAGTCAGGTAACCACTCCTATGACCACCAGTCAGGTAAACCACTCCTATGACCACCAGTCAGGTAACCACTCCTATAACCACCAGTCAGGTAAACCACTCCTATGACCACCAGTCAGGTAAACCACTCCTATGACCACCAGTCAGGTAAACCACTCCTATGACCACCAGTCAGGTAAACCACTCCTATGACCACCAGTCAGGTAACCACTCCTATGACCACTCCTATGACCACCAGTCAGGTAAACCACTCCTATGACCACCAGTCAGGTAACCACTCCTATGACCACCAGTCAGGTAAACCACTCCTATGACCACCAGTCAGGTAACCACTCCTATGACCACCAGTCAGGTAACCACTCCTATGACCACCAGTCAGGTAAACCACTCCTATGGCCACCAGTCAGGTAAACCACTCCTATGACCACCAGTCAGGTAAACCACTCCTATGACCACCAGTCAGGTAAACCACTCCTATGACCACCAGTCAGGTAACCACTCCTATGACCACCAGTCAGGTAAACCACTCCTATGACCACCAGTCAGGTAAACCACTCCTATGACCACCAGTCAGGTAAACCACTCCTATGACCACCAGTCAGGTAAACCACTCCTATGACCACCAGTCAGGTAACCACTCCTATGACCACCAGTCAGGTAACCACTCCTATGACCACCAGTCAGGTAAACCACTCCTATGACCACCAGTCAGGTAACCACTCCTATGACCACCAGTCAGGTAAACCACTCCTATGACCACCAGTCAGGTAAACCACTCATATGACCACCAGTCAGGTAACCACTCCTATAACCACCAGTCAGGTAAACCACTCCTATGACCACCAGTCAGGTA
Source organism: Oncorhynchus keta (assembly GCF_023373465.1). Lineage (NCBI taxonomy): Eukaryota > Metazoa > Chordata > Actinopteri > Salmoniformes > Salmonidae > Oncorhynchus > Oncorhynchus keta. The sequence continues at coordinate 29,456 of NW_026283429.1, read as the reverse complement.
AACCACTCCTATGACCATCAGTCAGGTAAACCACTCCTATGACCACTAGTCAGGTAACCACTCCTATGACCACCAGTCAGGTAACCCCTCCTATGACCACCAGTCAGGTAACCCCTCCTATGACCACTAGTCAGGTAAACCACTCCTATGACCACCAGTCAGGTAAACCACTCCTATGAACACCAGTCAGGTAAACCACTCCTATGACCACCAGTCAGGTAAACCACTCCTATGGCCACCAGTCAGGTAACCACTCCTATGACCACCAGTCAGGTAAACCACTCCTATGACCACCAGTCAGGTAAACCACTCCTATGACCTCCAGTCAGGTAAACCACTCCTATGACCACCAGTCAGGTAACCACTCCTATGACCACCAGTCAGGTAAACCACTCCTATGACCACCAGTCAGGTAAACCACTCCTATGACCACCAGTCAGGTAAACCACTCCTATGACCACCAGTCAGGTAAACCACTCCTATGACCACTAGTCAGGTAACCACTCCTATGGCCACCAGTCAGGTAAACCACTCCTATGACCACTAGTCAGGTAACCACTCCTATGGCCACCAGTCAGGTAACCACTCCTATGACCACCAGTCAGGTAACCCACTCCTATGACCACTAGTCAGGTAAACCACTCCTATGACCACCAGTCAGGTAACCCTCATATAACCACCAGTCAGGTAAACCACTCCTATGACCACCAGTCAGGTAACCACTCCTATGACCACCAGTCAGGTAAACCACTCCTATGACCACCAGTCAGGTAAACCACTCCTATGACCACCAGTCAGGTAAACCACTCCTATGACCACCAGTCAGGTAAACCACTCCTATGACCACCAGTCAGGTAAACCACTCCTATGACCACCAGTCAGGTAAACCACTCCTATGACCACCAGTCAGGTAAACCACTCCTATGACCACCAGTCAGGTAAACCACTCCTATGACCACCAGTCAGGTAAACCACTCCTATGACCACCAGTCAGGTAAACCACTCCTATGACCACCAGTCAGGTAACCACTCCTATGACCACCAGTCAGGTAACCACTCCTATGACCACCAGTCAGGTAAACCACTCCTATGACCACCAGTCAGGTAAACCACTCCTATGACCACTAGTCAGGTAACCACTCCTATGACCACCAGTCAGGTAAACCACTCCTATGACCACCAGTCAGGTAAACCACTCCTATGACCACCAGTCAGGTAACCACTCCTATGACCACTCCTATGACCACCAGTCAGGTAACCACTCCTATGACCACCAGTCAGGTAACCCCTCCTATGACCACTCCTATGACCACCAGTCAGGTAACGACTCCTATGACCACTAGACAGGTAACCACTCCTATGGCCACCAGTCAGGTAACCCTCCTATGACCACTCCTATGACCACCAGTCAGGTAAACCACTCCTATGACCACCAGTCAGGTAACCACTCCTATGACCACTCCTATGACCACCAGTCAGGTAAACCACTCCTATGACCACCAGTCAGGTAAACCACTCCTATGACCACTAGACAGGTAACCACTCCTATGGCCACCAGTCAGGTAACCCCTCCTATGACCACCCCTATGACCACCAGTCAGGTAAACCACTCCTATGACCACTAGTCAGGTAACCACTCCTATGACCACCAGTCAGGTAACCACTCCTATGACCACCAGTCAGGTAAACCACTCCTATGACCACCAGTCAGGTAAACCACTCCTATGACCACCAGTCAGGTAAACCACTCCTATGACCACCAGTCAGGTAAACCACTCCTATGACCACCAGTCAGGTAAACCACTCCTATGACCACACACTGGAACACACACACCCTGGAACACACACACACTGGAACACACACACACAGGCACACACATCCTGAAACACACACACACACACACACACACACACACACACACACACACACACACACACACACACACACACACACAC
>NW_026283429.1:12500-22500 GCF_023373465.1 Oncorhynchus keta | reverse complement strand
TGTAGTCTGTGTGGTCTGTAGTCTGTGTGGTCTGTAGTCTGTGTGGTCTGTGGGGTCTGTAGTCTTTGTGGTCTGTAGTCTGTGTGGTCTGTAGTCTGTGTGGTCTCTGTAGTCTGTGTGGTCTGTAGTCTGTGTGGTCTGTAGTCTGTGTGGTCTCTGTAGTCTGTGTGGTCTCTGTAGTCTGTGTGGTCTCTGTAGTCTGTGTGGTCTCTGTAGTCTGTGTGGTCTCTGTAGTCTGTGTGGTCTCTGTAGTCTGTGTGGTCTCTAGTCTGTGTGGTCTGTAGTCTGTGTGGTCTCTGTAGTCTGTGTCTCTAGGTCTGTAGTCTGTGTGGTCTCTGTAGTCTGTGTGGTCTGTAGTCTGTGGTCTGTAGCCTGTGTGGTCTCTGTAGTCTGTCTGTGTGTGGTCTGTAGTCTGTGTGGTCTGTAGTCTGTGTGGTCTCTGTAGTCTGTGTGGTCTGTAGTCTGTGTGGTCTCTGTAGTCTGTGTGGTCTGTAGTCTGTGTGGTCTGTAGTCTGTGTGGTCTGTAGTCTGTGTGGTCTGTAGTCTGTGTGGTCTCTGTAGTCTCTGTGGTCTCTGTAGTCTGTGTGGTCTGTAGTCTGTGTGGTCTGTAGTCTGTGTGGTCTGTAGTCTGTGTGGTCTGTAGTCTGTGTGGTCTGTGGTCTGTAGTCTGTGTGGTCTGTAGTCTGTGTGGTCTGTAGTCTGTGTGGTCTGTAGTCTGTGTCGTCTGTAGTCTGTGTGGTCTCTGTAGTCTGTGTAGTCTGTGTGGTCTGTAGTCTGTGTGGTCTGTAGTCTGTGTGGTCACATTCCATCACCAGCTGAATTACCTCAATGACATGAATAAAGTCTATGTTTCTGAAACAGAGATTTATAGAAATTGTCGAGACCCACGTTGTTAATAACAGAACCTTTGTTCTCTCTGAGGAGGAATCATCTCCTTCTGCCATCGTTGTCCCATTATTACAGAGATTACAGTCATTTAGATTTGTAGAAAACTGTGTGTGTGTGTTTTTCTGCGTGCCCCTGTGTGTGTGTGTGTTTCTATCTGCTCCTGTGTGTGTGTGTGTGTGTGTGTGTGTGTGTGTGTGTGTGTGTGTGTGTGTGTGTGTGTGTGTGTGTGTGTGTGTGTGTGTGTGTGTGTGTGTGTGTGTGTGTGTGTGTGTGTGTGTGTGTGTGTTTCTATCTGCTCCTGTGTGTGTCAGATAGCTGCTGTGATGTGGTTGCTGTCCGTCAGCACCTAGTATGAGACATTCCAGGGTAATGGATGTCTCTATCTACGTTAATAATGTCCCCATCAGGAGAGACTCCTAACCTGGGTTACAAAGCCAGGCTTTGTCCAAAATGGCACGTTATTCCTTTACATGTTGCACTAGACCGTGACCCAGAGCTCTGATCAAAAGATGTGCACTGTCTAGGTAATAGGGTAACATTTTGGGTTGGTGACCAAGAATTATACACTGACTGTGACATCATAGACTACTGTGACATAATAGACTACTGTGACATAATAGACTACTGTGACATCATAGACTACTGTGACATCATAGACCAGCACAGAGGAAGTACGGAGAAGCTCGTTTTGTAATAGTGTTAAATAAAAACAGTGACAGTGTTGAATATAAACACTCGCGCGTGCGTGTGCGTGCGTGTGTGTGTGTGTGAGAGAGAGAGAGAGAGAGAGAGTGTGACCTGACACCAGATAGAGGTCCCCATCCATCTATCCAGTACTCCAGTATAGTATCAATCACCACACCAAGCAGATTCATATTGATTACCAGTACGCTGGTGATAAATCACTGAACACACACACTCTCACTTAGGCACACAGAGCATGCACATGCACACACACACTAACTATTTGTCATGTCTACTCATAGACTTGAGAGGCAATAGTAAGACACATGTGTGAGAGGAGGGGAGATGAAGTCAGTCTGATCTGGAACATGATAGGACAGAGAGATGCTGTGATAGGACAGAGAGGTGCTGTGATAAGGACAGAGAGATGCTGTGATAGGACAGAGAGATGCTGTGATAGGACAGAGAGGTGCTGTGATAAGGACAGAGAGATGCTGTGATAGGACAGAGAGATGCTGTGGTAGGACAGCGAGATGCTGTGATAGGACAGAGAGATGCTGTGATAGGACAGAGAGATGCTGTGGTAGGACAGAGAGATGCTGTGATAGGACAGAGAGATGCTGTGATAGGGACAGAGAGATGCTGTGATAGGACAGAGAGATGCTGTGGTAGGACAGAGAGATGCTGTGATAGGACAGAGAGATGCTGTGATAGGACAGAGAGATGCTGTGATAGGACAGAGAGATGCTGTGATAAGGACAGAGAGAATCTGTGATAGGACAGAGAGAAGCTGTGATAGGACAGAGAGATGCTGTGATAGGACAGAGAGATGCTGTGATAGGACAGAGAGAAGCTGTGATAGGACAGAGAGATGCTGTGATAGGACAGAGAGATGCTGTGATAGGACAGAGAGATCAACATGATAGAACAGAGAGATGCTATGATAGAACAGAGAGATGCTGTGATAGGACAGAGAGATGCTGTGATAGGACAGAGATATGCTATGATAGAACAGAGAGATGCTATGATAGGACAGAGAGAAGCTGTGATAGGACAGAGAGAAGCTGTGATAGGACAGAGAGATGCTGTGATAGGACAGAGAGAAGCTGTGATAGGACACAGAGAAGCTGTGATAGGACACAGAGATGCTGTGATAGAACAGAGAGATGCTGTGATAGGACAGAGAGATCAACATGATAGAACAGAGAGATGCTATGATAGAACAGAGAGATGCTGTGATAGGACAGAGAGATGCTGTGATAGGACAGAGAGGTGCTGTGATAGGACAGAGAGATGCTGTGATAGGACAGAGAGATGCTGTGATAGGGACAGAGAGATGCTGTGATAGGACAGAGAGATGCTGTGATAGGACAGAGAGATGCTGTGATAGGGACAGAGAGATGCTGTGATAGGGACAGAGAGATGCTGTGATAAGGACACAGAGATGCTGTGATGGGTTGTAGTTACTGAGACAATGCAAGGAACCTCATTGTTTTTTTCTCCTCTTCCTCCTCTTCCTCCTCTCCTCCTCCTCTTCCTCTTCCTCCTCCTCCTCCTCTTCCTCCTCTTCCTCCTCCTCCTCTTCCTCCTCTTCCTCCTCTTCCTCCTCTTCCTCCTCTTCCTCCTCTCCTCCTCCTCTTCCTCCTCCTCCTCTTCCTCCTCTTCCTCCTCTTCCTCCTCCTCCTCCTCCTCCTCCTCCTCTTCCTCCTCCGCCTCTTCTTCCTCCTCCTCCTCCTCCTCCTCCTCCTCCTCTCTTCCTCCTCTTCCTCCTCCTCTTCCTCCTCCTCCTCTTCCTCCTCCTCCTCTTCCTCCTCCTCTTCCTCCTGGTATTTGTGTTTGTATTTATTATGGTTCCTGTCGAGGCAGCAGCTACTCTTCCTGGGGTCCGGGCAAAATGAAAGCATTTAAAAAACTTTACAGTACATTCATACCAGATTCCACCAAATATTAAGACCAGACCGTTTCATCAGACCTAATGGGGCTTGACATGAGGGGTGGACTGGGACAACTGGAGGGAGGGGGGAAGGGTTAGGAGAAGAGAGGGAGAGAGAGGGGGAGGGGGAAGGGTAAGGAGAAGGAGAAGAGAGGATAAGAGAGAAGAGGGGGGAGAGAAAGGGGAGGTGGAGGAGGAGAGAGAGGGGGAAAGGGTTAGGAGAAGAGAGGGAGAGAGAGAGGGAGGGAGGGGGGAAGGGTAAGGAGAAGAGAGGGAGAGAGAGGGGGGGAAAGGGTTAGGAGAAGAGAGGGAGAGAGAGGGGGAGGGAGGGGGGAAGGGTAAGGAGAAGAGAGGGTGAGAGAGGGGGGGAAAGGGTTAGGAGAAGAGAGGGAGAGAGAGGGGGAGGGGGGAAGGGTAAGGAGAAGAGAGAAGAGGGGAGAGAGAGGGGAGGTGGAGGAGGAGAGAGGGAGAGAGAAGGGGGAGAGGGAAAGGTTTAGGAGAAGAGAGGGAGAGAGAGGGGGAGAGGGAGGGAGAGAGAGAGAGAGGGTGGGAGAGGGAGTGGGAGGGAGGGGGAAAGGGTAAGGAGAAGAGAGGGAGAGGGAGGGAGAGAGAGAGGGCCGGAGAGGGAGTGGGAAAGGGTTAGGAGAAGAGAGGGAGAGGTGGGGGGAGAGGGGAGAAGAGGGGGTGGAGGAGAAGAGAGGGAGAGAGGGGGGGAGGGAGGGAGATAGGGAGAAGTTGGGGGGTGTTGGAGACGAGGAGAGGGGGAAGACATTATGGAGGTTGAGGAGGAGAGAGGGGAGGAGAGGTGGAAGAGAGAAGGGGTAGAGGTGGAGGGGCGAGGGGCGAGGGAGACAGGGAGAAGTTGTAGGTGGAGAGGTGGGTAAAGGAGGGAGAAAAATGATGACAGCATTAAAGGTTTTTGACCTTTTGGGAAATTGAGAAGCTTTGTCCAGAACTTTTTGGTGAGAAAAAAACAACAACTATTGTCGAGACCAGAGACAGAAATGGTTTCGACAGAGTAACAGAGTAACAGAGTAACAGAGTAACAGAGTAATATTGGGGATCAGGGTAACAGAGTAACATAGTAATATTGGGGATCAGGGTAACAGAGTAACAGAGTAACAGAGTGATGAAATAATATTGGGGATCAGGGTAACAGAGTGACAGAGTAACAGAGTAACAGAGTAACAGAGTAATATTGGGGATCAGGGTAACAGAGTAACAGAGTAATATTGGGGATCAGGGTAACAGAGTAACAGAGTAACAGAGTGATGAAATAATATTGGGGATCAGGGTAACAGAGTAACAGAGTAACAGAGTGACAGTGGAACAGGGTAACAGAGTGATGAAATAATATTGGGGATCAGAGTAACAGAGTAATATTGGGGATCAGGGTAACAGAGTAATATTGGGGATCAGGGTAACAGAGTAATATTGGGGATCAGGGTAACAGAGTAATATTGGGGATCAGGGTAACAGAGTAATATTGGGGATCAGGGTAACAGAGTAATATTGGGGATCAGGGTAACAGAGTAATATTGGGGATCAGGGTAACAGAGTAACAGAGTAATATTGGGGATCAGGGTAACAGAGTAATATTGGGGATCAGGGTAACAGAGTAATATTGGGGATCAGGGTAACAGAGTAATATTGGGGATCAGGGTAACAGAGTAATATTGGGGATCAGGGTAACAGAGTAATATTGGGGATCAGGGTAACAGGGTAACAGAGTAATATTGGGGATCAGGGTAACAGAGTAATATTGGGGATCAGAGTAACAGAGTAATAGAGTAATATTGGGGATCAGGGTAACAGAGTAATATTGGGGTTCAGGGTAACAGAGTAATATTGGGGATCAGGGTAACAGAGTAATATTGGGGATCAGGGTAACAGAGTAATATTGGGGATCAGGGTAACAGAGTAATATTGGGGATCAGGGTAACAGAGTAATATTGGGGATCAGGGTAACAGAGTAATATTGGGGATCAGGGTAACATAGTAATATTGGGGATCAGGGTAACAGAGTAATATTGGGGATCAGGGTAACAGAGTAATATTGGGGATCAGGGTAACAGGGTAACAGAGTAATATTGGGGATCAGGGTAACAGAGTAATATTGGGGATCAGGGTAACAGAGTAACAGAGTAATATTGGGGATCAGGGTAACAGAGTAATATTGGGGATCAGGGTAACAGAGTAATATTGGGGATCAGGGTAACAGAGTAATATTGGGGATCAGGGTAACAGAGTAATATTGGGGATCAGGGTAACAGAGTAATATTGGGGATCAGGGTAACAGAGTAATATTGGGGATCAGGGTAACAGAGTAACAGAGTAATATTGGGGATCAGGGTAACAGAGTAATATTGGGGATCAGAGTAACAGAGTAATAGAGTAATATTGGGGATCAGGGTAACAGAGTAATATTGGGGTTCAGGGTAACAGAGTAATATTGGGGATCAGGGTAACAGAGTAATATTGGGGATCAGGGTAACAGAGTAATATTGGGGATCAGGGTAACAGAGTAATATTGGGGATCAGGGTAACAGAGTAACAGAGTAATATTGGGGATCAGGGTAACAGAGTAATATTGGGGTTCAGGGTAACAGAGTAATATTGGGGATCAGGGTAACAGAGTAATATTGGGGATCAGGGTAACAGAGTAATATTGGGGATCAGGGTAACAGAGTAATATTGGGGATCAGGGTAACAGAGTAATATTGGGGATCAGGGTAACAGAGTAATATTGGGGATCAGGGTAACAGAGTAATATTGGGGATCAGGGTAACAGAGTAATATTGGGGATCAGGGTAACAGAGTAATATTGGGGATCAGGGTAACAGAGTAATATTGGGGATCAGGGTAACAGAGTAATATTGGGGATCAGGGTAACAGAGTAACAGAGTAATATTGGGGATCAGGGTAACAGAGTAATATTGGGGATCAGGGTAACAGAGTAATATTGGGGATCAGGGTAACAGAGTAATATTGGGGATCAGGGTAACAGAGTAACAGAGTAATATTGGGGATCAGGGTAACAGAGTAATATTGGGGATCAGGGTAACAGAGTAACAGAGTAATATTGGGGATCAGGGTAACAGAGTAATATTGGGGATCAGGGTAACAGAGTAACAGAGTAATATTGGGGATCAGGGTAACAGAGTAATATTGGGGATCAGGGTAACAGAGTAACAGAGTAATATTGGGGATCAGGGTAACAGAGTAACAGAGTAATATTGGGGATCAGGGTAACAGAGTAATATTGGGGATCAGGGTAACAGAGTAACAGAGTAATATTGGGGATCAGGGTAACAGAGTAATATTGGGGATCAGGGTAACAGAGTAACAGAGTAATATTGGGGATCAGGGTAACAGAGTAACAGAGTAATATTGGGGATCAGGGTAACAGAGTAACAGAGTAATATTGGGGTTCAGGGTAACAGAGTAATATTGGGGATCAGGGTAACAGAGTAATATTGGGGTTCAGGGTAACAGAGTAATATTGGGGATCAGGGTAACAGAGTAATATTGGGGATCAGGGTAACAGAGTAATATTGGGGATCAGGGTAACAGAGTAATATTGGGGATCAGGGTAACAGAGTAATATTGGGGATCAGGGTAACAGAGTAATATTGGGGATCAGGGTAACAGAGTAACAGAGTAATATTGGGGATCAGGGTAACAGAGTAATATTGGGGATCAGGGTAACAGAGTAATATTGGGGTTCAGGGTAACAGAGTAATATTGGGGATCAGGGTAACAGAGTAACAGAGTAATATTGGGGATCAGGGTAACAGAGTAATATTGGGGATCAGGGTAACAGAGTAATATTGGGGTTCAGGGTAACAGAGTAATATTGGGGATCAGGGTAACAGAGTAATATTGGGGTTCAGAGTAACAGAGTAATATTGGGGATCAGGGTAACAGAGTAATATTGGGGATCAGGGTAACAGAGTAATATTGGGGATCAGGGTAACAGAGTAATATTGGGGATCAGGGTAACAGAGTAATATTGGGGATCAGGGTAACAGAGTAATATTGGGGATCAGGGTAACAGGGTAACAGAGTAATATTGGGGTTCAGGGTAACAGAGTAACAGAGTAATATTGGGGATCAGGGTAACAGAGTAACAGAGTAATATTGGGGTTCAGGGTAACAGAGTAACAGAGTAATATTGGGGATCAGGGTAACAGAGTAATATTGGGGATCAGGGTAACAGAGTAATATTGGGGATCAGGGTAACAGAGTAATATTGGGGATCAGGGTAACAGAGTAACAGAGTGATATTGGGGATCAGGGTAACAGAGTAATATTGGGGATCATGGTAACAGAGTAATATTGGGGTTCAGGGTAACAGAGTAATATTGGGGATCAGGGTAACAGAGTAATTTTGGGGATCAGGGTAACAGAGTAATATTGGGGATCAGGGTAACAGAGTAATATTGGGGGTCAGGGTAACAGAGTAATATTGGGGATCAGGGTAACAGAGTAACAGAGTAATATTGGGGGTCAGGGTAACAGAGTAATATTGGGGATCAGGGTAACAGGGTAACAGAGTAATATTGGGGTTCAGAGTAACAGAGTAATATTGGGGATCAGGGTAACAGAGTAATATTGGGATCAGGGTAACAGAGTAATATTGGGGATCAGGGTAACAGAGTAATATTGGGGATCAGGGTAACAGGGTAACAGAGTAATATTGGGGATCAGGGTAACAGGGTAACAGAGTAATATTGGGGATCAGGGTAACAGGGTAACAGAGTAATATTGGGGATCAGGGTAACAGAGTAATATTGGGGATCAGGGTAACAGAGTAATATTGGGGGTCAGGGTAACAGAGTAATATTGGGGATCAGGGTAACAGGGTAACAGAGTAATATTGGGGATCAGGGTAACAGAGTAATATTGGGGATCAGGGTAACAGGGTAACAGAGTAATATTGGGGATCAGGGTAACAGAGTAATATTGGGGATCAGGGTAACAGAGTAATATTGGGGATCAGGGTAACAGAGTAACAGAGTAATATTGGGGATCAGGGTAACAGAGTAATATTGGGGATCAGGGTAACAGAGTTACAGAGTAATATTGGGGATCAGGGTAACAGAGTAAGAGAGTAATATTGGGGATCAGGGCATTTGGGAAGTACACAGACCCCTTCTCTTTTTCAACATTTCATTACATTACAGCCTTTATTCAGACTCTCACTTAACCCATTTTATTTAATAATTTCTTTAAATAAGGTTGTAACGTAACAAAATGTGGGAAAAGTCACAGTTGTCTGAATCCAGATGAACTGTAGAAAATGAACGTCTTCATAGCAACCATTTTGTTGTTTTGTGTTTTATATTTATATTTATATCATATTTATATACTGGGAAAAAGAGAACCTATAACCTATTAACCCTAACCCTACCTATCAGTCAGGACTTCTTTTATTTTTTTATTTTTTTATTTTTACCTTTATTTAACCAGGCAAGTCAGTTAAGAACAAATTCTTATTTTCAATGACGGCCTAGGAACAGTGGGGTTAACTGGTCTAGGAACAGTGGGTTAACTGGTCTAGGAACAGTGGGTTAACTGGTCTAGGAACAGTGGGTTAACTGGTCTAGGAACAGTGGGTTAACTGGTCTAGGAACAGTGGGGTTAACTGGTCTAGGAACAGTGGGGTTAACTGGTCTAGGAACAGTGGGGTTAACTGGTCTAGGAACAGTGGGGTTAACTGGTCTAGGAACAGTGGGTTAACTGGTCTAGGAACAGTGGGGTTAACTGGTCTAGGAACAGTGGGTTAACTGGTCTAGGAACAGTGGGGTTAACTGGCCTAGGAACAGTGGGGTTAACTGGTCTAGGAACAGTGGGGTTAACTGGTCTAGGAACAGTGGGGTTAACTGGTCTAGGAACAGTGGGGTTAACTGGTCTAGGAACAGTGGGTTAACTCGTCTAGGAACAGTGGGTTAACTGGTCTAGGAACAGTGGGTTAACTGGTCTAGGAACAGTGGGTTAACTGGTCTAGGAACAGTGGGTTAACTGGTCTAGGAACAGTGGGTTAACTGGTCTAGGAACAGTGGGGTTAACTGGTCTAGGAACAGTGGGGTTAACTGGTCTAGGAACAGTGGGGTTAACTGGTCTAGGAACAGTGGGGTTAACTGGTCTAGGAACAGTGGGTTAACTGGTCTAGGAACAGTTGGGTTAACTGGTCTAGGAACAGTGGGGTTAACTGGTCTAGGAACAGTGGGTTAACTGGTCTAGGAACAGTGGGTTAACTGGTCTAGGAACAGTGGGTTAACTGGTCTAGGAACAGTGGGTTAACTGGTCTAGGAACAGTGGGGTTAACTGGTCTAGGAACAGTGGGGTTAACTGGTCTAGGAACAGTGGGGTTAACTGGTCTAGGAACAGTGGGGTTAACTGGTCTAGGAACAGTGGGGTTAACTGGTCTAGGAACAGTGGGTTAACTGGTCTAGGAACAGTGGGGTTAACTGGTCTAGGAACAGTGGGGTT
>NW_026283429.1:0-2500 GCF_023373465.1 Oncorhynchus keta | reverse complement strand
CTGTCTATAAATCTGTGTTGAACTTCAATCTATTCCACATAGACTGTCTATAAATCTGTGTTGAACTTCAATCTATTCCACATAGACTGTCTATAAATCTGTGTTGAACTTCAACACAGTTTATAAACAGTCTATGTGGAATAGACAGTTCAACACAGGTACCTGGTATGTGGAGGTGGAGCCAGTTCTGTAGACATAGTCATCTGTGGAATGGGTGAAGTTCAACACGAACGTCTATGTGGGTAACGCAGACATAGACGATGCATGTGGAGATGGGTGAGAAGTTCAACACTGAGTATAGACGTCTGTAATGGAACTCTGGATGATTCAACACAGAGTTATAGACATTTTATGTGAGAGTTCAACACAGGTTTATGAACGTCTATGTGAATGGATGAAGTTCAACTGAACTATAGACGATCTGTATTGAGAAGAGAATGTGGTTCTGGGTGTGTGAATGAGTAACACGAATTATCGAACGTCTATGTGGAATAGACAGTTCAACACGGTATGACGGTCTATAGACTGAAGTTCAGCACGAACGTCTATGTGAATGGGTGGTTCAGCTTTGAACATAGACGTCTGTGGTGAGCCAGACAGTTCAACACAGACGTTTGATCTATGTGCAGTTCAGCCTGGACCCATGGGCAGTCTGTGTGGAATAGACCCAGTTCAACATATGGGCAGTCTATGTGGTAGACAGTTCAACACAGGCTATAGTCCCATGTGGAGACTGGTCAACACAGGTAGACGTCTATGTGGGATTCAGCACCTTTATGTGAGTAGATTGAAGTTCAACACAGGCCCACTGAACGTCTGTGTGGGTAGGTGAAGTTAGACGGTCTATGTGGAATAGATTGGTTCAACACAGGTATAGACGTCTGAACTGAAGTTCAACGCAGCATGGGCTGTCTATGTGGAAATAGTGGCACACAGTTTATAGACGTCGTGAGGATCAACTGAGTAAACACACAGAAAACCTTCTCCAAACCTTCTCAGAGACGTCAGCTAATGCACAAAGCACTTCCCAAAGCATGCAATGTAATCCCATATGACACCCTTATTCCCCATATAGTGCACGACCCAAGCCCCATGGGATAAGGGTGCCATAGTGCAGAACACGGCTGGTGACAGATGGTGACCAGTGTGATACCGACATTGAACTGTGTTCGAACGGAGCGAAGAAGACGAAAGTGAAGAAGAAGAAGAGGAACGAAAGAGAAGAAGAACGAAAGATGGAAAAGATGAAGCTGAGAAGTGAAGTAAGAAATGAGAGAAGAAGAGAGGAGAGAGAGAAGAAGATCAGAAGCAGAAGATGTGAAGATGCAAGAAGAAGAGAAGAAAGAGAAGAAGAGGAGCAGGAGAGAGAGAGAGAGAGGAGAAGAGAGAGAGAGGAGGAGAAGAGAGAAGAGAAAGAGAGAGAGGAGAGCAGAGAGAGAGGGAGAGAGAGAGAGAAGAGAGAAGAGAGAGAGAGGCAGAGAGAGAAGAGAACAGAAGAAGAAGAGAACAGAGAGAGACAGAGAGAGAGAGAGAGAGAGAGAAGAGAGGAAGAGAAGACAGAGAGAGAGAGAAGACAGAGAAGACAAGAGAAGCAGAGAGAGAGAAGAGAGAGAAGAGAGAGAGAGGAGACGAACGAACAGAGAGACAGAAGCAGAGAGAGAAGAAGAGAAAGAAGAAGAGAGAGAAGAAGAGAAGAAGAGAAGAAAGAAGAGAGAAAGAGAAGAGAGAGACGAAGAAGAGAGAAGAAGAGAAAGAGAGAGAAGAGACAAGAAGAAGAAGAGAGCAAGAGAGACAGTGAAAATTTGAAGAGAGAGCTCACAGAAGAAAGACTAGAAGATACAGCAGAGAGAGAGACAAGAAGAAGAGACAGAGAGAAGAAGAAGGAGAGAAGAAGAAGAAGAAGAGAGAGAAGAAAAGAAAGAAAGAAAAAACGAGGGAAGAGAGAGAGAATGAATGAATAAACGTGGAATGACGAGAGAGGCTTTGGCTCAATAAAGAATCCATTTAACAAATCACATCTACATCTACCCAGAACTACAGAGACTAAAACAGGCTGAAATAGTACAATGATGTACTGGACAAAAACTATGTTATTAAAGGCATGCTGATATGAACGTGGTGTTGTAACTGAGGCTACTCAGCTCATGTGTTGTACAGGCTAGTAGATTCTCAGCTCTAGACGTCTAACATCTCTACCAGTTCAAACTCTAGATTGTTATCTGGGCTAGCAGACTGCCTCTAGTGTTATATCCGGAAGCTGTCAGATCTCAGCTCTATATTGTTGTATATCTGGGCTAGTAATTCCAGCTGTGTTGAAGTTCAACACTAGACGTCTATGTGGAATAGTTGAAGTTACACAGATACATATACAGCTGGAGCAGTTGGCACAGTATAGACAGTCTATGGAATAGCAAATATGAAGTTCCAACACAGTTATAGACGTCTGTGAATAGGTGAAGTTCAACACAGTATAGACGTCTATGTTAGTGAAGTTCAACAC
>NW_026283428.1:0-17770 GCF_023373465.1 Oncorhynchus keta | reverse complement strand
GCGGCGGCGGCGGCGGCGGCATAACGGCGGCGGCGGCACGCGGCGGCGGCGGCGGCGACACGGCGCGGCGGCGGCGGCGGCGGCGGCGGCGACGGCGGCGGCGACGACGGCAGCGACGGCGGCGGCGGCGGCGACGACGGCGGCGGCGGCGATACGTTGCCCAGCGGCGGCGGCGGCGGCGGCGGCGATTAACGACGGCGGCGGCGACGATCACGCGGCGGCGGCGATTAATCGACGATGCGGCGGCGGCGACATTGCGCGGCGGCGGCGATTACGTGGCGGCGGCGGCGATTACGCGGCGGCGGCGATTACGCACAGGCGGCGGCGATTACGCGGCGGCGGCGGCGGCAACGCGCGGCGGCGGCGATTGAACGCGGCGGCGGCGATTACGGCGGCGGCGGCGGCGACGACGGCAACGGCGGCGGCGGCGGCGGCGGTGGGCGTGGCGGCGGCGGATTACGACGCGGGCGGCGGCGATTACCGGCGCGGCGGCGGCGACATTACGCGGCGGCGGCGGCGGCGGCGACGGCGGCGGCGGCGATTACGCGGCGGCGGCGGCGACAGGCAACGACGACGCGGCGGCGATTAACGCGGCGGCGGCGGCGGCGGCGAACGACGACGGCGGCGGCGATACAGCCAACGGCGGCGGCGGCGGCGATTACGGCGGCGGCGGCGGCGATACGGCGGCGGCGGCGGCGGCGGCGGCGGCGGCGGCGACGGCGGCGGCGGCGGCGCGGCGATACGCGGCGGCGGCGATTAACGGCGGCGGCGGCGGCGACGGCGGGCGGCGGCGGCGACGCGGCGGGATCATGGCGGCGGCGGCGGCGGCGGCGGCGGCGACATCGGCGGCGGCGGCGATTACGGCGGCGGCGGCGGCGGCGGGCGGCGGCGGCGGCGGCGGCAGGCGGCGGCGGCGATTACGGCGGCGGCGGCGGCGGCGGCGGGGCGGCGGCATGGCGGCGGGCGGCGGCGGCGGCGGGCGGCGCGGCGGCGGCGATTACTGCGGCGGCGGCGGCGGCGGCATAGCATAGACGGTGGCGGCGGCGATAACGCGGCGGCGGCGATAACGATTGGCGGCGGCGATACGCGGCGGCGGCGGCGATACGGCGGCGGCGGCGGCGGCGGCGGCGGCGATGCGGCGGCGGCGGCGATTAACGGCGGCGGCGGCGGCGACGTGCGGCGGCGGCGATACTGCGGCGGCGGCGGCGATTAACGCGGCGGCGGCGGCGATTACGACGGTGGGCGGCGGCGATTACGGCGGCGGCGGCGGCGGCGACGATGGCGGCGGCGACGGCGGCGGCGGCGGCGATGCGGCGGCGGCGATACGGCGGCGGCGGCGATACTGCGCGGCGGCGATTACACTGCGCGGCGGCGATACGCGCGGCGGCGGCGGCGATTACATGCGACGCGGCGGCGGATTACTCGGCGGCGGCGGCGGCGACGACGGGCGGCGGCGGCGGCGGCGGCGGCGGCGATTACTGCGGCGGCGGCGACGATACGCGGCGGCGGCGGCGGCGATTACTGCACGGCGGCGACGATGCGGCGGCGGCGGCGGCGGCGATTACCGATGCGGCGGCGGCGATTACGGCGGCGGCGGCGGCGATTACGGCGGCGGCGGCGATTACGCGGCGGCGGCGGCGGCGGCGGCGGCGGCGATACGGCGGCGGCGACGATTACGGTGCGGCGGCGGCGGCGCGGCGGCGGCGATACGGCGGCGGCGGCGGCGCGGCGGCGATACAGGCGGCGGCGGCGATTACGGGCGGCGGCGGCGATTACGCGGCGGCGGCGATACGCGGCGGCGGCGGCGATGGCGGCGCATACGCGGCGGCGGCGGCGGCGGCGGCGGCGGCGATACCGGCGGCGGCGGCGATCACGCGGCGGCGGCGGCGATTACTGGGCGGCGGCGACGATTACGGCGGCGGCGGCGGCGGCGGCGGCGGTGGCGGCGGCGATTACGGCGGCGGCGGCGGGCGGCGATTACGAACGGCGGCGGCGGCGGCGGCGATTGCGGGCGGCGGCGATACGGCGGCGGCGGCGGCGATCACGCGGCGGGCGGCGGCGCGGCGGCGGCGGCGATGCGGCGGCGGCGGCGGACGGCGGCGGCGGCGATTACACGCACGGCGGCGGCGGCGGCGGCGGCGGCGATAACGGCGGCGGCGGCGATCACGCGGCGGCGGCGGCGATACGGCGGCGGCGGCGGCGATACAGGCGGCGGCGATCACGGCGGCGGCGGCGGCGGCGGCGCGGCGATCACGGCGGCGGCGGCGGCGATACATGCGGCGGCGGCGATTACGCGGCGGCGGCGGCGGCGATTACGGCGGCGGCGGCGGCGCGGCGGCGGCGGCGGCGATAGCACGCGGCGGCGGCGATTACGCGGCGGCGGCGGCGATTACGCGGCGGCGGCGGCGGCGGCGGCGGCGGCGGCGGCGATACGCGGCGGCGGCGATTACGGCGGCGGCGGCGGCGATAGCACGACGCGGCGGCGATCACGGCGGCGGGCGGCGGCGGCGGCGGCGGCGCGGCGGCGGCGACGACGGCGGCGGCGGCGGCGGCGGCGGCACGCGGCGGCAGCATACGACGCGGCGGCGGCGACGATCACGCGGCGGCGGCGGCGGCGGCATAACGCGCGGCGGCGGCGATTACGCGGCGGCGGCGGCGCGATTACGCGGCGGCGGCGGCGATCACGGGCGGCGGCGGCGGCGATTACTGCGGCGGCGGCGATTACATGCGGCGGCGGCGGCGGCACGCGGCGGCGGCGACGATGCGGCGGCGGCGGCGATTACCGCGGCGGCGGCGGCGATGCGCGGCGGCGGCGGCGGCGGCGGCGGCGGCAACACATCGGCGGCGGCGATATCGCGGCGGCGGCGATACTGGCGGCGGCGGCGATTACGCGGCGGCGGCGGCGATACGGCGCGGCGGCGGCGATGGCGGCGGCGGCGATTAACGCGGCGGCGGCGATATCGCGGCGGCGGCGGGCGGCGGCGGCGGCGACACTGCGGCGGCGGCGATTACCGGCGGCGGCGGCGATTACATGCGGCGGCGGCGATTACGGCGGCGGCGATACGCGGCGGCGGCATCACGCGGCGGCGGCGGCGATATGCGCGGCGGCGGCGCGGCGGCGATTACTGCGGCGGCGGCGATACTGCGGCGGCGGCGGCGACGCGGCGGCGGCGATTAATGCGGCGGCGGCGATACGGCGGCGGCGGCGGCGACATGGCGGCGGCGGCGACGGCGGCGGCATGGGCGGCGGCGGCGGCGATACGGCGGCGATTACGGCGGCGGCGGCGGCGGCGGCGGGCGGCGGCGATGATGGCGCGGCGGCGGCGGCGGCGATACGGGGCGGCGGCGATTACGATGGCGGCGGCGGCGGCGGCGATACTGCGGCGGCGGCGGCGATTACGCGGCGGCGGCGGCGATAACGCGGCGGCGGCGATTACGGCGGCGGCGGCGATACGCGGCGGCGGCGGCGGCGACGCGGCGGCGGCGATTACGCGGCGGCGGCGGCGATTAACGCGCGGCGGCGGCGATTACATTAGCGGCGGCGGCGGCGCGGCGGCGGCGGCGGCGGCGATCACGCGCGGCGGCGGCGATTACCGGTGCGGCGGCGGCGATCACGCGGCGGCGGCGGCGGCGATAACGCGGCGGCGGCGATTACGGCGGCGGCGGCGGCGGCGGCGGGCGGCGGCGGCGGCGGCGGCGGCGGCGGCGGCGGCGGCGGCGGCGGCGACGATCACGCGGCGGCGGCGGCGGGCGGCGGCGGGCGGCGGCGATTACGCGGCGGCGGCGGCGGCGGCGGCGGCGGCGATACACGCGGCGGCGGCGATACTGCGGCGGCGGCGATTACTCACGGCGGCGGCGGCGGCGGCGGCGGCGGCGATACACGCGGCGGCGATCGGCGCGGCGGCGGCGGCGGCGGGCGGCGGCGATTATACGGGCGGCGGCGGCGGCGGCGGGCGCGATTACAGCGGCGGCGGCGGCGGCATTGGCGGCGGCGGCGATTAACGCGGCGGCGGCGGCGGCACGGCGGCGGCGGCGATCACGCGGCGGCGGCGGCGATTACGGCGGCGGCGGCGGCGGCGGCGGGCGGCGGCGGCGTACGCGGCGGCGGATACGCGGCGGCGGCGGCGGGCGGCGGCGGCGGCGGCGGCGGCGATACGCGGCGGCGGCGGCGATACATAGCGACGGCGGCGGCGGCGGCGGCGGCGATACGGCGGCGGCGGCGGCGGGCGGCGGCGGCGATCACGCGGCGGCGGCGGCGGCGATACGCGGGCGGCGGCGATACGGCGGCGGCGACGCGGCGCGATTATGCACACGCGGCGGCGGCGATACGGCGGCGGCGGCGGCGGGCGGCGGCGATACGGCGGCGGCGGCGGCGGCGATACGCGGCGGCGGCGGCGATCACGCGGCGGCGGCGGCGGCGATTATACGGCGGCGGCGGCGATACTGCGGCGGCGGCGGCGGACACGCGGCGGCGGCGGCGGCGGCGGCGGCGGCGGCGGCGGCGGCGGGCGGCGGCGATCACTGCGGCGGCGGCGGCGATACGCGGCGGCGATTACGGGCGGCGGCGGCGGCGGCGGCGGCGATACATGCGGCGGCGGCGTTAGATGCGGCGGCGGCGGCGGCGGCGGCGGCGATACTGCGGCGGCGGCGATACGTGCGGCGGCGGCGGCGGCGGCGATTAACGCGGCGGCGGCGGCGATGGCGGCGGCGGCGGCGGCGGCGGCGACACGCGGCGGCGGCGATCACTGCGGGCGGCGGCGATACTGCGGCGGCGGCGGCGCGATACGGCGGCGGCGGCGATACTGCGGCGGCGGCGGCACGCGGCGGCGGCGGCGGCGGCGGCGGCGCAGGCGGCGGCGGCGGCGGCGGCGGGCGGCGGCGATATACATACGACTGGCGGCGGCGATCACGCGGCGGCGGCGGCGGCGGCGGCGGCGGCGACGACGCGGCGGCGGCGATTACACGGCGGCGGCGGCGGCGATTACGGCGGCGGCGGCGGCGACGATACGCGGCGGCGGCGGCGGCGGCGGCGGCGGCGGCGGCGGCGGCGGCGGCGGCGGACGACGCGGCGGCGGCGGCGGCGGCGGCGGCGGCGGCGATACATCGGCGGCGGCGGCGGCGGCGGCGGGCGATACTGCATCGCGGCGGCGGCGATACTGGCGGCGGCGGCGGCGATGACGGGCGGCGCGGCGGCGATAGGCGGGCGGCGGCGGGCGGCGGCGATAACGGCGGCGGCGGCGGCGATCGGCGGCGGCGATACGGCGGCGGCGCATTACGCGGCGGGCGGCGGCGGCGATTATCACGGCGGCGGCGACGGCGGCGCGGCGGCGGCGGCGGCGGCGGCGGCGATGGCGGCGGCGGCACGGCGGCGGCGGCGGCGGCGGCGGCGATACACACGCGGCGGCGGCGGCGGCGGCGGCGGCGGCGGCGGCGGCGGCGGCGCGGCGGCGGCGGCGGCGGCGGCGGCGACGCGGCGGCGGCGGCGGCGGCGGCGGCGGCGGCGGCGGCGATGCGGCGGCGGCGGCGATGACATGGCGGCGGCGGCGATCACGCGGGCGGCGGCGATGGCGGCGGCGGCGGCGGCGATTACGGGCGGCGGCGGCGGCGATACCGCGGGCGCGCGGCGACATCACGGCGGCGGCGGCGGCGGCGGCGGCGACGACGGCATGGCGGCGATACGGCGGCGGCGGCGGCGGCGGCGGCGGCGGCGGCGGCGATCACGCGGCGGCGGCGGCGGCGGCGGCGGCGGGCGGCGGCGGCGGCGGCGGCGGCGGCGGCGGCGGGGCGGCGGCGATAGCGGCGGCGGCGATCACGGCGGCGGCGGCGGCGGCGGCGGCGGCGGCGGCGGCGGCGGCGGCGGCGGCGGCAGCAAGGCGGCGGCGATTATCACGCGGCGGCGGCGGCGATACTGCGGGCGGGCGATGCGGCGGCGGCGGCGGGCGGCGGCGGCGATACTGCGGCGGCGGCGGCGGCGGGCGGCGAACGCGATGGCACGGCGGGCGGCGATACGGCGCGGCGGCGGCGGCGATACTGCAACGGCGGCGGCACGCGGCGGCGGCGGCGGCGATAGCGGCGGCGGCGATTACATCACGGCGGCGGCGGCGGCGGCGGCGGCGGCGGCGGCGGCGGCGATACGCGGCGGCGGCGAGATAGGGCGGCGGCGGCGGCGGCGGCGGCGGCGGCGGCGGCGGCGGCGGCGATACGCGGCGGCGGCGGCGGCGATTACGCGGCGGCGGCGGCGATTACCGCGGCGGCGGCGATTACGGCGGCGGCGGCGCGTGGCGGTACCGGTGCGGCGGCGGCGGCGATTCACGGGCGGCGGCGATTACGGCGATACTGGGCGGCGGCGATACGACGGCGGCGGCGGCGATATCACGGCGGCGGCGATACTGCGGCGGCGGCGGCGATTAACACGATGGCGGCGGCGGCGGCGGCGGCGCAATGCGGCGGCGGCGGCGGCGGGCGGCGGCGACACACGACGGCGGCGGCGGCGATACTGCGGCGGCGGCGATACGGGGCGGCGGCGATTAACGGCGGCGGCGGCGGCGGCGGGCGGCGGCGGCGGCGGTGGGCGGCGGCATAACAGCGGCGGCGGCGATTACGGCGGCGGCGGCGACACGCGCGGCGGCGGCGGCGATGGCGGCGGCGGCGGCGATTAACGCGCGGCGGCGGCGATTACGCGGCGGCGGCGGCGGCGCACGATGGCGGCGGCGATACGGGCGGCGGCGGCGGCGGCGGCGGCGGCGGCGGCGGCGGCGGCGGCGGCGGCGGCGGCGGCGGCGATGCATGGCGCGGCGGATACTGGCGGCGGCGGCGGCGCGATACGCGGGCGGCGGCGACATCGGCGGCGGCGGCGGCGGCGGCGGCGGCGGCGGCGGCGGCGGCGGCGGCGATCACGGCGGCGGCGGCGATACGGCGGCGGCGGCGGCGACGACGCGGCGGCGGCGGCGATACACGGGCGGCGGCGGCGACGCGGCGGCGGCGGCGGCGATACGGCGGCGGATTAGCGGCGGCGGCGACGCGGCGGCGGCGACGATACGGCGGCGGCGGCGGCGGCGGCGGCGGCGGCGATTACGGCGGCGGCGGCGACGACTGGGCGGCGGCGGCGGCGGCGGCGGCGGCGGCGGCGGCGGCGGCGGCGGCGGCGGCGGCGATACACGATGCGGCGGCGGCGGCGGCGGCGGCGATACTGCGGCGGCGGGCGACACGCGGCGGCGGCGGCGGCGGCGGCGCGCGCAACGGCGGCGGCGGCGGCGGCGGCGGGCGGCGGCGACGATGACGGCGGCGGCGGCGGCGGCGGCGGCGGCGGCGACGGCGGCGGCGGCGGCGGCGATGCGCGGCGGCGGCGGCGATACGCGGCGGCGGCGGCGGCGGCGGCGGCGGCGATACGGCGGCGGCGGCGGCGATAACGGCGGCGGCGGCGGCGCGGCGGCGGCGGCGGCGGCGATAGGCGCGGCGGCGGCGGCGGCGGCGGCGGCGGCGGCGATACTGCGGCGGCGGCGACATCTGCGGCGGCGGCGGCGATTAACGCGGCGGCGGCGGCGACTGATGGCGGCGGCGATATCACGCGGCGGCGGCGGCGGCGGCGGCGGCGGCGGCGATTACGATGCGGCGGCGGCGGCGGCGGCGCATGGCGGCGGCGATACGCGGGCGGCGGCGACGACTACGGCGGCGGCGGCGGCGGCGAGGCGGCGGCGATACGCGCGGCGGCGATTACGCGGCGGCGGCGGCGGCGGCGATACGACGATGGCGGCGGCGGCGGCGGCGCTGGCGGCGGCGGCGATACACGGCGGCGGCGGCGGCGGCGGCGGCGGCGATAGACACGGCGGCGGCGATACTCACGGCGGCGGCGGCGGCGGCAACGGCGGCGGCGGCGGCGACATCGGCGGCGGCGGCGGCGCGGCGCATACGCGGGCGGCGGCGATATCACGGGCGGCGGCGGCGGCGGCGGCGGCGGCGATACGATGCGCGGCGGCGGCGGCGGCGGCGGCGGCGGCGGCGGCGGCGGCGGCGGCGGCGGCGGCGGCGACGATCGGCGGCGGCGGCGGCGACGGCATCACGCGGCGGCGGCGGCGGCGGCGGCGGCGGCGACGATTATCACGGCGGCGGCGGCGGCGGCGGCGGGCGGCGGCGATCACGGCGCGGCGGCGGCGGCGATACGGCGGCGGCGATCACGCGGCGGCGGCGGCGGCGATGGCGGGCGGCGGCGGCGACGGCGCACGCGGCGGCGGCGGCGGGCGGCGATTACATGCGGCGGCGGCGATTATGGGCGGCGGCGGCGGCGGCGGGCGGGGCGGCGATTACGCACGGCGGCGGCGATACGGCGGCGGCGGCGGGCGATGGCGCGGCGGCGGCGATTACGGCGGCGGCGGCGGCGGCGGCGGCACGGCGGCGGCGGCGATTACGGCGGCGGCGGCGATGGCGGCGGCGGCGGCGGCGGCGGCGATGGCGGCGGCGGCGGCGATTACTGCGGCGGCGGCGGCGGCGGCGGCGGCGGCGGCGATAGCGGGGCGGCGGCGGCGGCGGCGGCGGCGGCGGCGGCGATTACGGCGGCGGCGGCGGCGATTACACGCGGCGGCGGCGGCGGCGGCGGCGGCGGCGGCGGCGATACGCGGCGGCGGCGGCGGCATGGCGGCGGCGGCGGCGGACGGCGGCGGCGGCGCGGCGGCGACGATCGGCGGCGGCGGCGATTACGGCGGCGGCGGCGATACGACGCGGCGGCGGCGGCGATTACGGGCGGCGGCGGCGGCGGCGGCGGCGGCGGCGGCGGCGATACGGCGGCGGCGGCGCGCGATAGCGGCGGCGGCGGCGGGGCGGCGGCGGCGGCGGCGGCGATATGCGGCGGCGGCGGCGATCGGCGGCGGCGGCGGCGGCGGCGGCGGCGATACGCGGCGGCGGCGGCGGCGGCGGCGGCGGCGATGGATCGGCGGCGGCGGCGGCGGCGCGGCGGCGGCGGCAATGGCGGCGGCGACGGCGGCGGCGGCGGCGATACGGCGGCGGCGGCGGCGGCGGCGGCGGCGGCGGCGGCGGCGGCGGCGGCGGCGGCACGCGGCGGCGGCGGCGGCGGCGGCGGCGGCGGCGACGCGGCGGCGGCGGCGGCGGCGGCGGCGATTACACGAGCGGCGGCGGCGATTACTCGGCGGCGGCGGCGACGATAACGACAGCGGCGGCACGGCGGCGGCGGCGGCGATACTGCGGCGGCGGCGATATAGCGGCGGCGGCGACATCACGGCGGCGGCGGCGGCGGCGGCGGCGGCGGCGGCGGCGGCGACGATTACGGCGGCGGCGGCGGCGGCGGCGCGTGGCAGCGGCGGCGGCGATGCGGCGGCGGCGGCGGCGACTAGCACAGGCGGCGGCGGCGACGATCACGGCGGCGGCGGCGGCGGCGCGATACACAGCGGACGGCGGCGGCGATTACTGGCGGCGGGCGATAGCGGCGGCGGCGGCGATTAACATGGCGGCGGCGGCGATATCGCGGCGGCGGCGATACACGGCGGCGGCGGCGATACGCGGCGGCGGCGGCGGCGATACTGCGCGGCGGCGGCGATACGGCGGCGGCGGCGGCGATACATGGCGGGCGGCGGCGATCGGCGGCGGCGGCGGCGGCGGCGATACTGGCGGCGGCGATACTGGGCGGCGGCGGCGATTACAGCGGCGGCGGCGGCGGCGGCGGCGGCGATATTACGACGGCGGCGATACATCACGCGGCGGCGATACTGGGCGGCGGCGATACGGCGGCGGCGGCGATCGACGCGGCGGCGGCGGCGGCGCGGCGGCGGCGGCGGCGACACGCGGCGGCGGCGGCGGCGGCGGCATACGGCGGCGGCGGCGGCGATACGCGCGGGGCGGCGGCGGCGGCGGCGGCATACTGCGACGGCGGCGGCGATCACGGCGGCGGCGGCGGCGATAGCACGGCGGCGGCGATCACGCGGCGGCGGCGGCGGCGGGCGGCGGCGAGCAACGATCGGCGGCGGATTACGGCGGCGGCGGCGGCGATACGCGGCGGCGGCGACGATCACGCGGCGGCGGCGGCGATACGGCGGCGGCGGCGATTACACGCGGCGGCGGCGGCGGCGATACTGCGGCGGCGGCGATACGCGGCGGCGGCGGCGGTGGCGGCGGCGGCGATTGCGGCGGCGGCGGCGGCGGCGATACGGGCGGCGGCGGCGGCGGCGGCGGCGGCGGCGATTATCACGCGGCGGCGGCGATACTGCGGGCGGCGGCGATACGCGGCGGCGGCGGCGGCACTGCGGCGGCGGCGGCGGCGATCCAGTGCGGCGGCGGCGATAACGGGCGGCGGCGATTACGGCGGCGGCGGCGGCGATACGGCGGCGGCGGCGGCGGCGGCGGCGATAACGACGACGGCGGCGACGGCGGCGGCGGCGGCGGCGGCGATGGCGGCGGCGGCGGCGGCGATACACGGCGGCGGCGGCGGCGGCGGCGGCGGCGGCGGCGGCGATGGCACTGGCGGCGGCGATATCACGCGGCGGCGGCGGCGATTACGGCGGCGGCGGCGATACATGCGGCGGCGGCGGCGGCGATTACGGCGGCGGCGGCGGCGGCGGCGGCGGCGGCGGCGGCGACGGCGGCGGCGGCGGCGGCGGCGGCGGCGGCGGCGGCGGCGGCACGAGCACATCGGCGGCGGCGGCGGCGGCGGCGGCGACGATTACGCGGCGGCGATACGGCGGCGGCGGCGGCGGCGATACTGCGGCGGCGGCGGCGGCGATTACCGCGGCGGCGGCGGCGGCGGCGGCGGCGCAACCACGCGGCGGCGGCGGCGGCGGCGGCGGCGGCGACGGCGGCGGCGGCGGCGATATAGCACGGCGGCGGCGATTACACGGCGGCGGCGGCGGCGGCGGCGGCGGCGGCAACGATTATCACGCGCGGCGGCGGCGGCGGCGGCGATACGACACATGGCGGCGGCGGCGGCGATGGCGGCGGCGCATAGCAACACATCACGGCGGCGGCGGCGGCGGCGCGGCGGCGGCGATTACGGCGGCGGCGGCGGGCGATGCGCGGCGGCGGCGATCACGGCGGCGGCGGCGGCGATACTGCGGCGGCGGCGGCGATCACGGGCGGCGGCGGCGGCGGCGGCGATTCGGCGGCGGCGATTACGCGGCGGCGGCGGCGGCGGCGATACTGCGCGGCGGCGGCGATACGACGGCGGCGGCGGCGATTAACGGCGGCGGCGGCGGCGGCGGCGGCGGCGGCGGCGACGATAGGCGGCGGCGGCGATCACGCGGCGGCGGCGGCGGCGATACTGCGCGCGCGGCGGCGGCGGCGGCGGCGGATGCGGTGGCGGCGGCGGCGGCGGCGCGGCGGCGGCGATTACAGCGCGGCGGCGACATCGGCGGCGGCGGCGGCGGCGGCGGCGGCGGCGGCGGCGACATCACGCGGCGGCGGCGGCGGCGGCGGCGATAGCACGGCGGCGGCGGCGGCGGCGGCGGCGGCGGCGGCGACGGCGGCGGCGGCGATGACATGCACGCGGCGGCGGCGGCGGCGGCGGCACAGCACGGCGGCGGCGGCGGCGGCGGCGGCGGCGATAGCACAGCAACACATGCGCGGCGGCGGCGGCGGCGGCGGCGATAGCACGGCGGCGGCGATCACGCGGCGGCGGCGGCGATATGGCGGCGGCGGCGACATCACGCGGCGGCGGCGGCGGCGCCCATGGCGGCGGCGGCGATTACGATCACGGCGGCGGCGGCGGCGGCGGCGGCGGCGATACTGGCGGCGGCGGCGATTACGCGGCGGCGGCGGCGGCGGCGGCGGCGGCGGCGGCGACATCACGGCGGCGGCGGCGGCGGCGGCGGCGATTACCATGCACAGCGGCGGCGATCACGCGGCGGCGGCGGCGGCGGCATGCGGCGGCGGCGGCGATCACGGCGGCGGCGGCGGCGATTACACAGCGGCGGCGATTACGCGGCGGCGGATTACGGCGGCGGCGGCGGCGATCACGCGGCGGCGGCGGCGGCGATAGCGCGGCGGCGGCGATTACTGCGGCGGCGGCGGCGGCGGCGGCGGCGATTGCGCGGCGGCGGCGGCGATTAACGACGGCGGCGGCGATACGCGGCGGCGGCGGCGATACGCGGCGGCGATTACGGCACGCGGCGGCGGCGATGCGGCGGCGGCGGCGGCGACACATGCGGCGGCGGCGGCGACGCGCATGGCGGCGGCAACGATCACTGCGGCGGCGGCGATACTGCGGGCGGCGGCGGCGATTACGCGGCGGCGGCGGCGATACTGCGGCGGCGGCGACATACGCGGCGGCGGCGGCGGCGGCGATGGCGGCGGCGATTACGCACGGCGGCGGCGGCGGCGGCGGCGGCGAACGACATCGGTGCGCGGCGGCGGCGGCGGCGGCGGCGGCGGCGATACGGCGGGCGGCGGCGGCGGCGGCGGCGATACTGCGGCGGCGATTACGCGGCGGCGGCGGCGATACGATGGCGGCGGCGATACGCGGGCGGCGGCGGCGGCGGCGGCACTAGCGGCAGCGGCGGCGATCACGGCGGCGGCGGCGATACTGCGGTGGCGGCGGCGATAACGGCGGCGGCGGCGGCGACGACACGGCGGCGGCGGCGATACGGCGGCGGCGGCGATACGGCGGCGGCGGCGATCACGCGGCGGCGGCGGCGGCGATAGCGGCGGCGGCGATTACGGCGGCGGCGGCGGCGGCGGCGGCGGCGATACGACGCGGCGGCGGCGATTACATGCGGCGGCGGCGGCGGCGGCGGCGGCGGCGACGATACACGGGCGGCGGCGATACTGGCGGGCGGCGGCGATTACATCACGCGGCGGCGGCGGCGATTACGGCGGCGGCGGCGACGACGCGCGGCGGCGGCGATTACAGCGGCGGCGGCGATTACGCGGCGGCGGCGGCGGCGATACTGGCGGCGGCGGCGACGACGGCGGCGGCGGCGGCGATACATAGCGCGCGGCGACGATGCGCGGCGGCGGCGGCGGCGGCGGCGATAGCACGACGCGGCGGCGGCGGCGGCGGCGGCGATACGGCGGCGGCGGCGACGGGCGGCGGCGCGGCGGCGGCGGCGGCGGCGGCGGCGATACACAGCGGCGGCGGCGATACGGCGGCGGCGGCGGCGGGCGGCGATACTGCGGCGGCGGCGACGATCACGCGGCGGCGGCGGCGGCGATACGGCGGCGGCGGCGGCGGCGGCGGCGGCGGCGGCACGCGGCGGCGGCGGCGGCGGCGGCGGCGGCGGCGATCATGGGGCGGCGGCGGCGGCGGCGGCGGCGGCGACACGGCGGCGGCGGCGGCGGCGGCGGCGGCGGCGATGATGCGGGCGGCGGCGGCGGCGGCGGCGGCGCGCGGCGGCGGCGACATCACGCGGCGGCGGCGGCGGCGCGCGATGGCGGCGGCGGCGGCGGCGGGCGGCGGCGGCGGCGATACGCGGCGGCGGCGATCACGCGGCGGCGGCGGCGGCGATATAGACGCGGCGGCGATGGCACTGGCGGCGGCGGCGGCGGCGGCGGCGCACGGCGGCGGCGATACATGCGGCGGCGGCGGCGGCGATCTGATAGGCGGCGGCGACACATCGGCGGCGGCGGCGGCGGCGGCGGCGATACTGCACAGCGGCGGCGATCACGGCGGCGGCGGCGGGCGCGGCGGCGATTACACGCGGCGGCGGCGGCGATACGGCACGGCGGCGGCGGCGGCGGCGGCGGCGCAACGACGCGGCGGCGATACGGCGGCGGCGGCGGCGGCGGCGGCGGCGGCGAGCACAGCGGCGGCGGCGATACGCGGCGGCGGCGGCGGCGGCGGCGGCGGCGGCGGCGGCGGCGATTACGGCGGCGGCGGCGGCGGCGATGCGGCGGCGGCGGCGGCGGCGATGGCGGCGGCGGCGGCGGCGGCGGCGGCGGCGGCGGCGGCGGCGGCGGCGGCGGCGATTACGCGGCGGCGGCGGCGATCACGGCGGCGGCGGCGGCGGCGGCGATGGCGGCGGCGGCGATCACGCGGCGGCGGCGGCGGCGGCGGCGATACGCGGCGGCGGCGGCGGCGGCGGCGGCGGCGACGGCGGCGGCGGCGGCGGCGGCGGCGGCGGCGGCGGCGGCGGCGGCGGCGGCGGCGGCGGCGGCGGCGGCGGCGGCGGCGGCGGCGATACGCGCGGCGGCGGCGATTACGGCGGCGGCGGCGGCGGCGCGGCGGCGATACGGGCGCGGCGGCGGCGGCGGGCGGCGGCGGCGGCGGCGGCGGCGGCGGCGGCGATCATGCGGCGGCGGCGATTACGCGGGCGGCGGCGGCGGCGGCGGCGGCATGGCGGCGGCGGCGGCGATACGGCGGCGGCGGCGGCGGCGGCGGCGGCGGCGGCGGCGGCGGCGGCGGCGGCGGCGGCGGCGGCGGCGGCGGCGGCGGGCGGCGGCGGCGGCGGCGATTACGGCGACGGCGGCGGCGGCGATGATGGCGGCGGCGGCGACGATCGGCGGCGGCGGCGGCGGCGATAACGCGGCGGCGGCGGCGATACGGGCGGCGGCGGCGGCGATGCGGCGATACATGCGGCGGCGGCGGCATTACGGCGGCGGCGGCGGCGGCGGCGGCGGCGGCGGCGGCGGCGGCGGCGATTACGACGCGGCGGCGGCGATCACGCGGCGGCGGCGGCGATTACCGCGGCGGCGGCGGCGACGATGGCGGCGGCGGCGGCGATAACGGCGGCGGCGGCGGCGATAACGGCGGCGGCGGCGACATTATACGCGGCGGCGGCGGCGGCGGCGGGCGGCGGCGGCGGGCGGCGGCGGCGGCGGCGGCGGCGGCGATTTACGACACGGCGGCGGCGGCGGCGGCGGCGGCGGCGGCGATTATGCGGCGGCGGCGGCGATACTGCGGCGGCGGCGGCGATCACGGCGGCGGCGGCGGCGGCGGCGGCGATCACGGCGGCGGCGATCGGCGGCGGCGGCGATTACGGCGGCGGCGGCGGCGGCGGCGATTACGCGGCGGCGGCGGCGATCCATGCGGCGGCGGCGACGGCGGCGGCGGCGGCGGCGGCGGCGGCGGCGACGACGGGCGGCGGCGGCGGCGGCGGCGGCGGCGGCGGCGATGGCGGCGGCGGCGGCGGCGGCGGCGGCGATACTGGCGGCGGCGGCGGCGCGCGGCGGCGGCGGCGATTACTGCGGCGGCGGCGATTACTGGCGGCGGCGGCGATGACCATGCACGGCGGCGGCGATACGCGGCGGCGGCGGCGATAACGCGGCGGCGGCGGCGATAATGGCACGGCGGCGGCGGCGGCGGCGGCGGCGGCGGCGATTATCGACGCGGCGGCGGCGATTACTGCGGCGGCGGCGGCGATACTGCGGCGGCGGCGGCGACGACGCGGGCGGCGGCGGCGCGGCGGCGGCGATTACGACATGGGCGGCGGCGGCGATACTGCGGCGGCGGCGGCGACATGCGGCGGCGGCGGCGGCGGGCGGCGGCAACGACGGCGGCGGCGGCGATACGGCGGCGGATTACCGGCGGCGGCGATAACGCGGCGGCGATGACGCGGCGGCGGCGGCGATACGCGGGCGGCGATAGATACGGGCGGCGGCGATACTGGGCGGCGGCGGCGATTACACAGCGGCGGCGGCAGGGCGGCGGCGATTACTGCGGCGGCGGCGATAACGGCGGCGGCGATGGCGCGGCGGCGGCGGCGATCACTGCGGGCGGCGGCGGCATACGGCGGCGGCGGCGATTAACGCGGCGGCGGCGGCGGCGAACGCACTGGGCGGCGGCGATACCGGCGGCGGCGGCGGTGGCGGCGGCGGCGATCGACGCGGCGGCGGCGGCGGCGGCGGCGGCGGCGACACGCGGCGGCGGCGATTACGATGCGGCGGCGGCGATTACGCGGCGGCGGCGGCGCGGCGGCGGCGATTACACGTGCGGCGGCGGCGGCGGCGATTATGCGGCGGCGGCGGCGGCGGGCGGCGGCGGCGCACGGCACACATGCGGCGGCGGCGGCGGCGGCGGCGGCGGCGACGGCGGCGGCGGCGCGGCGGCGGCGGCGGCGGCAAGCGATAACGCACGGCGGCGAATCACATCACGCGGCGGCGGCGGATTACTGGCGGGCGGCGGCGGCGATGGGCGGCGGCGGCGGCGGCGGCGGCGGCGATACGCGGCGGCGGCGGCGATTACTGCGGCGGCGGCGGCGACACTGCGGCGGCGGCGATCGGCGGCGGCGGCGGCGATACCGGCGGCGGCGGCGAACGACACGGCGGCGGCGGCGGCGGCGATACAGCGGGCGGCGGCGGCGGCGGCGGCGATTAGGCGGCAACGCGGCGGCGGCGGCGGCGGCGGCGGCGGGCGGCGGCGGCGATTGGCGGCGGCGGCGGCGGCGGCGGCGGCGGCGGCGGCGATGGCGGCGGCGGCGGCGGCGATACTGCGGCGGCGGCGGCGGCGGCGGCGGCGGCGATTACGGCGGCGGCGATGATACGCGGCGGCGGCGGCGGCGGCGCGGCGGCGGCGATAGATACAGCGGCGGCGGCGATTACGCGGCGGCGGCGGCGGCGGCGATAGCGCGGCGGCGATCACGGCGGCGGCGGCGGCGGCGGCATGGCGGCGGCGGCGATACGGCGGCGGCGGCGATACGGCGGCGGCGGCGATACGCGGCGGCGGCGATTACGACGTGGCGGCGGCAACGATACACGGCGGCGGCGGCGGCGGCGGCGGCACACGGCGGCGGCGGCGGCGGCGGCGGCGGCGGCGGCGACAGCGACATCGGCGGGCGGCGGCGGCGGCGGCGGCGGCGGCGACGATCACGCGGCGGCGGCGGCGGCGGCGGCGGCGACATACGCGGCGGCGGCGGCGGCGGCATACGGCGGCGGCGATCGACGGGCGGCGGCGGCGGCGGCATAGCGCGACATCACGGCGGCGGCGGCGGCGGCGGCGGCGGCGGCGCGACGCGGCGGGCGGCGGCGGCGGCGATAGCGGCGGCGGCGGCGATCACGCGGCGGCGGCGGCGGCGGCGGCGGCGGCAACGACGATTGAACAGGTGGCGGCGGCGGCGGCGGCGGCGGCGGCGGCGGCGATTACGGCGGCGGCGCGGCGGCGGCGGCGGCGGCGATACTGCACGGCGGCGGCATCACGCGGGCGGCGGCGGGCGGCGGCGGCGATGCGGCGGCGGCGATTACGCGGCGGCGGCGGCGGCGGCGGCATGCACAGCAACGGCGGCGGCGGCGGCGATTAAACGACGGCGGCGGCGATTACGCGGCGGCGGCGGCGGCGCGGCGGCGGCGATCGACGCGGCGGCGGCGGCGGCGGCGGCGGCGGCGGCGGCGCGGCGGCGGCGGCGGCGGCGACGATGCGCGGCGGCGGCGATCGGCGGCGGCGGCGATTAAGCGGCGGCGGCGGCGCGGCGGCATCACGCGGCGGCGGCGGCGATTACTGGCGGCGGCGATGATACGGCGCGGCGGCGGCGGCGCGCGGCGGCGGCAACGATTACGCGGCGGCGGCGGCGGCGATCAGCGGCGGCGGCGATCACGCGGCGGCGGCGAGGCGGCACGGCGGCGGCGACATCACGGCGGCGGCGGCGGCGGCGATTACTGGCGGCGGCGGCGATTAACGGCGGCGGCGGCGGCGGGCGGCGGCGACACGGCGGCGAAATCACGCGGCGGCGGCGGGCGGCGGCGGCAGCGGCAGCGGCGGCGGCGATACGCGGCGGCGGCGGCGGCGGCGGCATACACAGGCGGCGGCGGCGGCGGCGATACTGCGGCGGCGAACGATGGCGGCGGCGGCGGCGGCGGCGGCGGCGGCGGCGGCAACGATCACGCGGCGGCGGCGGCGGCGGCG
>NW_026283427.1:0-4117 GCF_023373465.1 Oncorhynchus keta | reverse complement strand
GGGTTGGGCCCACTTCTCTTAATCTGACACAGGGGTTGGGCTCACTTTCTCTAATCTGACAAGGGGTTGCCTACTTCTCTCTAATCTGACAAGGGGTTGGGCTCACTTCTCTCTGTAATCTGACAAGGGGTTGGGCTCACTTCTCTCTAATCTGACAAGGGGTTGGGCCTCACTTCGCTAATCTGACAAGGGGTTGGGCTCACTTCTCTAATCTGACAAGGGGTTGGGCTCTACTTCTCTCTAATCTGGACAAGGGTTTGGGCTCACTTCTCTCTAATCTGACAAGGGGTTGGGCTCACTTCTCTCTAATCTGACAAGGGGTTGGGCTCACTTCTCTAATCTGACAAGGGGTTGGGCTCACTTCTCTAATCTGACAAGGGGTTGGGCTCTACTTTCTCTAATCTGACAAGGGGTTGGGCTCACTTCTCTCTAATCTGACAAGGGGTTGGGCTCACTTCTCTCTAATCTGACAAGGGGTTGGGCTCACTTCTCTCTAATCTGACAAGGGGTTGGGCTCACTTCTCTCTAATCTGACAAGGGGTTGGGCTCACTTCTCTCTAATCTGACAAGGGGTTGGGCTCACTTCTCTAATCTGACAAGGGGTTGGGCTCACTTCTCTTAATCTGACAATGTGTTGGGCTCACTTCTCTCTACTCTCACAAGGGGTTGGGCCTCACTTCTCTCTAATCTGACAAGGGGTTGGGCTCACTTCTCTAATCTGACAATGTGTTGGGCTCACTTCTCTCTAATCTGACAAGGTGTTGGGCTCACTTCTCTCTAATCTGACAAGGTGTTGGGCTCACTTCTCTCTAATCTGACAAGGTGTTGGGCTCACTTCTCTCAATCTGACAAGGGGTTGGGCTCACTTCTCTCTAATCTGACAAGGGGTTGGGCTCACTCTCTCTAATCTGACAAGGGGTTGGGCTCACTTCTCTCTAATCTGACAAGGGGTTGGGCTCACTTCTCTCTAATCTGACAAGGGGTTGGGCTCTACTTCTCTCTAATCTGACAAGGGGTTGGGCTCACTTTCTCTAATCTGACAAGGGGTTGGGCTCACTTCTCTCTAATCTGACAAGGGGTTGGGCTCACTTCTCTCTAATCTGACAAGGGGTTGGGCTCACTTCTCTCTAATCTGACAAGGGGTTGGGCTCACTTCTCTAATCTGACAAGGGGTTGGGCTCACTTCTTCTAATCTGACAAGGGGTTGGGCCTCACTTCTCTCTAATCTGACAAGGGGTTGGGCTCACTTCTCTCTAATCTGACAAGGGGTTGGGCTCACTTCTCTCTAATCTGACAAGGGGTTGGGCTCACTTCTCTCTAATCTGACAAGGTGTTGGGCTCACTTCTCTCTAATCTGACAAGGGGTTGGGCTCACTTCTCTCTAATCTGACAAGGGGTTGGGCTCACTTTCTCTAATCTGACAAGGGGTTGGGCTCACTTCTCTCTAATCTGACAAGGGGTTGGGCTCACTTCTTCTAATCTGACACGGGGTTGGGCTCACTTCTCTCTAATCTGACAAGGGGTTGGGCTCACTTCTTCTAATCTGACAAGGGGTTGGGCCTACTTCTCTCTAATCTGACACGGTGTTGCGCTCACTTCTCTCTAATCTGACAAGGGGTTGGGCTCACTTCTCTCTAATCTGACAAGGGGTTGGGCTCACTTCTCTCTAATCTGACAAGGGGTTGGGCTCACTTCTCTCTAATCTGACAAGGGGTTGGGCTCACTTCTCTCTAATCTGACAAGGGGTTGGGCTCACTTCTCTCTAATCTGACAAGGGGTTGGGCTCACTTCTCTCTAATCTGACAAGGGGTTGGGCTCACTTCTCTCTAATCTGACAAGGGGTTGGGCTCACTTCTCTCTAATCTGACAAGGGGTTGGGCTCACTTCTCTCTAATCTGACAAGGGGTTGGGCTCACTCTCTCTAATCTGACAAGGTGTTGGGCTCACTTCTCTAATCTGACAAGGTGTTGGGCTCACTTCTCTCTAATCTGACAAGGGGTTGGGCTCACTTCTCTCTAATCTGACAAGGGGTTGGGCTCACTTCTCTCTAATCTGACAAGGTGTTGGGCTCACTTTCTCTAATCTGACAAGGTGTTGGGCTCACTTCTCTCTAATCTGACAAGGTGTTGGGCTCACTTCTCTCTAATCTGACAAGGTGTTGGGCTCTACTTCTCTCTAATCTGACAAGGTGTTGGGCTCACTTCTCTCTAATCTGACAAGGTGTTGGGCTCACTTCTCTCTAATCTGACACGGGGTTGGGCTCTACTTCTCTCTAATCTGACAAGGTGTTGGGCTCACTTCTCTAATCTGACAAGGGGTTGGGCTCACTTCTCTCTAATCTGACAAGGGGTTGGGCTCACTTCTCTAATCTGACAAGGGGTTGGGCCTACTTCTCTAATCTGACAAGGGGTTGGGCTCACTCTCTCTAATCTGACAAGGGGTTGGGCTCACTTCTCTCTAATCTGACACGGGGTTGGGCTCACTTCTCTCTAATCTGACAAGGTGTTGGGCTCACTTCTCTCTAATCTGACAAGGGGTTGGGCTCACTTCTCTCTAATCTGACAAGGGGTTGGGCTCACTTCTCTCTAATCTGACAAGGGGTTGGGCTCACTTCTCTCTAATCTGACACGGGGTTGGGCTCACTTCTCTCTAATCTGACACGGGGTTGGGCTCACTTCTCTCTAATCTGACACGGGGTTGGGCTCAGTTCTCTCTAATCTGACACGGTGTTGGGCTCACTTCTCTCTAATCTGACAAGGGGTTGGGCTCACTTCTCTCTAATCTGACAAGGGGTTGGGCTCACTTCTCTCTAATCTGACAAGGGGTTGGGCTCACTTCTCTCTAATCTGACAAGGGGTTGGGCTCACTTCTCTCTAATCTGACAAGGTGTTGGGCTCACTTCTCTCTAATCTGACAAGGGGTTGGGCTCACTTCTCTCTAATCTGACAAGGGGTTGGGCTCACTTCTCTCTAATCTGACAAGGTGTTGGGCTCACTTCTCTCTAATCTGACAAGGTGTTGGGCTCACTTCTCTCTAATCTGACAAGGTGTTGGGCTCACTTCTCTCTAATCTGACAAGGTGTTGGGCTCACTTCTCTCTAATCTGACAAGGGGTTGGGCTCACTTCTCTCTAATCTGACACGGGGTTGGGCTCACTTCTCTCTAATCTGACACGGGGTTGGGCTCACTTCTCTCTAATCTGACAAGGTGTTGGGCTCACTTCTCTCTAATCTGACAAGGGGTTGGGCTCACTTCTCTCTAATCTGACACGGTGTTGGGCTCACTTCTCTCTAATCTGACAAGGTGTTGGGCTCACTTCTCTCTAATCTGACAAGGTGTTGGGCTCACTTCTCTCTAATCTGACAAGGTGTTGGGCTCACTTCTCTCTAATCTGACAAGGGGTTGGGCTCACTTCTCTCTAATCTGACAAGGGGTTGGGCTCACTTCTCTCTAATCTGACAAGGGGTTGGGCTCACTTCTCTCTAATCTGACAAGGGGTTGGGCTCACTTCTCTCTAATCTGACAAGGGGTTGGGCTCACTTCTTCTAATCTGACAAGGGGTTGGGCCTCACTTCTCTCTAATCTGACAAGGGGTTGGGCTCACTTCTCTCTAATCTGACACGGTGTTGGGCTCATTTCTTCTAATCTGACAAGGTGTTGGGCTCAGTTCCTCTAATCTCTCTCAGTTCTCTCTAATCTGACAAGGTGTTGGGCTCACTTCTCTAATCTGACAAGGGGTTGGGCTCACTTCTCTCTAATCTGACACGGTGTTGGGCTCACTTCTCTCTAATCTGACAAGGTGTTGGGCTCACTTCTCTCTAATCTGACAAGGGGTTGGGCTCACTTCTCTCTAATCTGACAAGGTGTTGGGCTCACTTCTCTCTAATCTGACACGGTGTTGGGCTCACTTCTCTCTAATCTGACAAGGGGTTGGGCTCACTCTCTCTAATCTGACAAGGGGTTGGGCTCACTTCTCTCTAATCTGACACGGTGTTGGGCTCACTTCTCTCTAATCTGACACGGTGTTGGGCTCACTTCTCTCTAATCTGACAAGGGGTTGGGCTCACTTCTCTCTAATCTGACAAGGGGTTGGGCTCACTTCTCTCTAATCTGACAAG
>NW_026283426.1:0-18105 GCF_023373465.1 Oncorhynchus keta | reverse complement strand
ACATGTCACGTTCTGACCTTTATTTTCTGTGTTTTGTGTTTAGTTAGTATGGTCAGGCGTGAGTTGGGTGGGTAGTCTATGTTTGTTTGTCTAGGTTTTGGGAATTTCTATGTTTCGGCCTAGTATGGTTCTCAATCAGAGGCAGGTGTCATTAGTTGTCTCTGATTGAGAATCATACTTAGGTGGCCTGGGTTTCACTGTGTGTTTTGTGGGTGATTGTTTCCTGTCTCTGTGTGTGCACTAGATAGGACTGTTTTGAGTTTCACATTTCTTGTTTTGTTAGTTTTGTTCATGTGTACCTTAAAGCATTAAAAAGTACCATGGAAAATTACCACGCCGCGTATTGGTCCTCTGATCCGTTTCGCCTCTCCTCTTCGGAAGAAGAGGAGGAAACTCATTACAGAATCACCCACCACAATCGGACCAAGCGGCGTGGTAAAGGACAGCGACGACAGCAGCAGCAGCAGCAACAACAGCGGCCAGCATCACAGGAGGAATGGACATGGGAGGATGTATTGGACGGCAAGGGTTGCTACACCTGGGAGGAGATCCTGGCGGGAAAGGATCGCCTTCCATGGGAACAGGTGGAGGCAGCTAGGAAAGCCACGGAGGCAGCGAAAGCTGAGCGGCGGCAATATGAGGAGCCAGTGCGACAGGTACGAGAGGCAGCCCCAAATTTTTTTTTGGGGGGGGGCACACGAGGTGTGGTACTAAGCCAGGTAGCAGACCTGAGCTCACTCCTCGTGCTTATGATAAGCAGCGCATTACTGGTCAGGCACCGTGTTATGCGGTTGAGCGCACGGTGTCGCCAGTGCGTGTCCATAGCCCGGTGCGCTATAGGGCAGCCCCCGAGAGTGCCATGCGAGTGTGGGCATTGAGCCAGGGCGTATGGTGCCTGCTCAGCGGGTCTGGTCGCCGGTACGCAGTCTTGGTCCAGGTTATCCTGCGCCGGCTCTGCGTGCTGTGTCTCCGGGGCGCTGGGAGGGTGCAGTGCGTCCTCTGCCTGCGCTCCGCTCGTACCGGGCAACTGTGGGAGTGGAGCCTAGGGGAGAGGTGCGTGTAGTAAGCACTAGATCTCCCGTGCTTACCCACAGCCCGGTTCAACCTGTGCCTGCACTCTGGAGGGTCCGGGCTCGAGTAGTTGTCCAGCCTGGGGAAGTGGTGCCAAGGTTGCGCACCAGAGCTCCAGTGCTCCCCACAGCCCGATCTTTCAGGCTCCTCCTAACATCAAGCCTCCTGAAAGTCTCCCCAGCCTGGTAGTTCCTGTGGCAGCCCCACGCACCAGGCTGTCTCTCAGTCTCCTCCTGCAGGTGCTCCCGCCTGTCCGGCGCCGCTGCCGGAGCGTCCCCGCCTGTCCGGCGCCGCTGCCGGAGCCTCCCGCATGTCCGGGCGCCGCTGCCGGAGCCTCCCGCCTGTCCGGCGCCGCTGCCGGAGCCTCCCGCCTGTCCGGTGCCGCTGCGGAGCCTCCCGCCTGTCCGGGAGCCTCCCGCCTGTCCGGCGCCGCTGCCGGAGCCTCCCGCCTGTCCGGCGCCGCTGCCGGAGCCTCCCGCCTGTCCGGCGCTGCTGCCGGAGCCTCCCGCCTGTCCGGCGCTGCTGCCGGAGCGTCCCGCCTGTCCGGCGCCGCTGCTGGAGCGTCCCGCCTGTCTGGCGCCGCTGCCGGAGCGTCCCGCCTGTCTGGCGCCGCTGCCGGAGCGTCCCTCCTGTCCGGCGCCGCTGCTGGAGCATCCCGCCTGTCCGGCGCCGCTGCCTCCTGTAGCAGCTCCACGCACCAGGCTGTCTCTCTGTCTCCTCTCTGCAGGTGCTCCCGCCTGTCCGGCGCCGCTGCCGGAGCGTCCCGCCCATCCGGCGCCGCTGCCGGAGCGTCCCGCCTGTCTGGCGCCGCTGCCGGAGCGTCCCGCCTGTCCGGCGCCGCTGCCGGAGCGTCCCGCTTGTCCGGCGCCGTTGCCGGAGCGTCCCGCCTGTCCTGCGCCGCTGCCGGAGCGTCCCGCCTGTCCTGCGCCGTTGCCGGAGCGTCCCGCCTGTCCGGCGCCGCTGCCGGAGCCTCCCGCCTGTCCGGCGCCACTGCCGGAGCCTCCCGCCTGTCCGGCGCCGCTGCCGGAGCGTCCCGCCTGTCCGGCGCCGCTGCCGGAGCCCCTCAGCCCAGAGGCGCCAGAGCCCCTCAGCCCAGAGGCGCCAGAGCCCCCCTCAGCCCAGAGGCGCCAGAGCCCCTGTCCCTCTGTCCAGAGCCCCTGTCCCTCTGTCCAGAGCCCTGTCCCTCTGTCCAGAGCCCCTGCCCCTCTGTCCCGAGCTGCCCCTCTGTCCAGTGGGGTCATTGAGAGGGGTTGCCATGGTGAGAAAGCCACGGAGGCGGAAAATAAGGCGGACAAAGACAAGGGTGAAGTGGGGTCCGCGTCCCGCGCCAGAACCGCCACCGCGGACAGACGCCCACCCAGACCCTCCCTATAGGTCAAGGTTTTGCGGCCGGAGTCCGCACCTTTGGGGGTACTGTCACGTTCTGACCTTTATTTTCTGTGTTTTGTGTTTAGTTAGTATGGTCAGGGCGTGAGTTGGGTGGGTAGTCTATGTTTGTTTGTCTAGGTTTTGGGAATTTCTATGTTTCGGCTCTAGTATGGTTCTCAATCAGAGGCAGGTGTCATTAGTTGTCTCTGATTGAGAATCATACTTAGGTAGCCTGGGTTTCACTGTGTGTGTGTGGGTGATTGTTTCCTGTCTCTGTGTGTGCACTAGATAGGACTGTTTTGAGTTTCACATTTCTTGTTTTGTTAGTTTTGTTCATGTGTACCTTAAAGCATTAAAAAGTACCATGGAAAATTACCACGCCGCGTATTGGTCCTCTGATCCGTTTCGCCTCTCCTCTTCGGAAGAAGAGGAGGAAACTCATTACAACATGGGCTGAGTCATTGTTTCTAATTTGTAAATAAAGCCAGTTTGTTGTTTAAAATTGATTGATTTCTGTGTTTAGAGGGAGAGAAACCAAAAAGCCGCCTCATGGGTCTCCCAGTCACAGCCAGCACGGGTATGGAACCAGCATCTGTAACAACACAGTTTGCACTGCGATGCAGTGTCTTAGACCTCTGCACTACTCAGGCACTGTTTAATGTGAACCGTCGGGAGTAGCCTACAGTACTACATTAAAAGCAAAATAATCCTAACATTTCCACACCCTAATTGTAGTCTAAATTTCTCTTAGAATATAAACCTCAGTGTAACAACTGTTTTAGTAAGTAATACTGAAGTCGTGCACAAGAATCAGTTTCTATTTGGTTTATGTCACTCAATCATTGTCAGTTAGAGACACAGTAGCGCCTTGGGACCCAAAAGCATAATCAGTGCTCTAACTCCCCCTTGCTCTGGTCTGAAGCAATGAAGTAGTGACGCCGGGTACTGTACTAAACCACAAATGACCTCTAAGTCCCACAGAATAATCACAAAAAGTTTAGTTGACCATGGGACCACTAATGATGTAAGAATGTTCTTCTGATTATCACAATAATTCATTTCACAGTTTCGAAATTTAGACTTGACATTCCATGTAAAACACTTCTTTAAGAATATTGTTTTATATTCTCTTTAATTCTCTAGATAATTTCATGAAAATCATGGAAAAAGATGCAGAAGACAGACATAAAAGGAGACAAATGAGACAGGAAAAGGCAAATGGTGTGTATGATGACATTTCTCTAGCATGGATTAGCTCTTCATTGCAATTTCCCAATTAGGGTGTCTCTTAAATCAGCTCTTTTTAACCTGACACTGTACTTGTTCGTGTCGTTATTCCCTCAGCCCTCAAAGAAAAGGGGAACAAAGCATACACCCAGGGAGAATACGAGGCGGCTGTGTAGCGGTTTAGACGAGCAACGAAACATGCAACCTCTGTATACTAACAGAGCACAAGTACTTCAACTCAGCTTAGTTTCACTTTACTTAACTTCGCCCTTTTAAAAACAGTATGTTGAATACTATCGGTCCACTTTTCCCCCACTTTTCCCTATGCAGTCCTATATCAAACTGGAGGAATATAAGGAGGCCATACGTGACTGTGAGTGGGCTCTAAACGTAAGGCTGACTAGGAACTTCGGGTCAATCACTTGCTCTCTCATTCTTCATAACGTCATTCCAGGCAGTGCACTTGTGATCCTGTATTGTCCTGGGAGCACAGACCATGCTGTGTAGAGTACAGTGATCGGCCAGCAATGAACTGTACAAGTGGTGTGAAGATGGGAAGAACGTGGGTTGGAGTCCTACATATCCCCTTAGAGACGGTAATAAAAGCAGTACAAATCCAGTCCATGCTCAACTTTGAGGGCAATCTATTTTTGAAAACATACAAACTATTGGACAATGGGTTTGGCCTAATTCATTTGGAGCACCTTGATGCTTGATAAAATTTGCAATTGAAAATGTTTTGGGAATTGCAATTTATTTATTACTGTTTGTAAAGATGTCCATATGGCAGATTATATATTCAGTTGACATGTGACATGTGATTCTCTTGCTCCTATTATTTCTTTACAGTGTAATGAAAAGTGTGTTAAAGCCTATCTTCACATGGGGAAAGCACACCTGGCACTCAAGAATTTTAACGAGGTGGGCATCATCCCATTTCATTTCAATCATATCTAACTGCATTGCAGAGAAAACAGCCTACAACTCTATTCAGTCATTCTGGATGCGTCTTCAAACATTATATTGATCTCCTAAAATGTCGTTGTAATTCATGCAGCGTGTTATGTCAAGATCGCAGTTTTTAGAGAAACAACAAATGTTGGTACATATAAGTGTCTTATATCGTCTGAAAGCTTAAATTCTAGTTACTATAACTGCACTGTCCAATTTACAGTAGCCATTACTGCAAAGAAATTCCATGCTATTGTTTGAAGAGAGCTCCTAACAACAAAAACACTTTTTTCAACACGATAGGTTTGATAAATTCACCTCTGAAGGTGAAATGTGTACTTACATTCTGAAATCTTGCTCTGATAGATCATCCAAAAGGTCCCGGAGATAACGTGAAGTGTTGTTTTGTTAGATGAAATCCTTTTTCATGTCCTAAAAACATCCATATAGCACGCAGATCGATTTTGTATTTCCACTTGTTCAATTTGCAAAGAAAGGGATCTGTGAGAATCTCAACCTAAACGTTGTTTGAACGAGTCAAATCACATTCGTATCTATTCCTCAGAGATCCTTGAAGGTAACAAGACTTCACTACTTCATTAGGGGCATAGTATATCCTATAGGACACCATATTTGGTCAGAGAGTGACACCTTCATGGCACGCAGATAACGCGAGCGGCCATCACTTGAACGACTCTATCTTTGTCAAATAAGCACCAATCGGAGTCAAACAGCTAGCTAGATAGCCAATGAGCTGGGCTTTACGGGAGTATCTGGAAACCATGTATATGTCATAAAATGTAGGTACTAACCTTGTACTAACATTCGTATTCATATTCCATTTTTCTGCAAGAATATCGTCAAATCTGTATACTTGGACTTTGATTTAGCTTTCCAAGTATTAGTAGCCATATTATAAGTTCAACATTTGCAAAACAACCAGTTTTCATAACTTCATAATGTCGCCTGCCTTTTCTTGCAGAAAAATGGAATATGAATGCGAATGTCTCCAACTGTCTCCAACTGAAACGTTGCACGTACACTGCTGTCATCTTGTGGACACTATCGGAGTTACAAGCAGAGTGCTGGCTAGAACTATGACCTTTCTCTTGCATTTCAAAGAGGTTGTTTTTTTCTTTGTATTTTCTTCTACCAGATCTATTGTGTTATATTCTTCTACATTCAATTCATATTTCCACGAACTTCAAAGTGGTACCAAGAATATGCATATCCCTTCTTCAGGGCCTGAGCTACAGGCAGTTAGATTTGACTATGTCATTTAGGCGAAAAGTGGAGTTTTAAGCTTATCCCTTGTTCAGCAAATATATTTCTGCAAGCATTGTGCTTAATACGATATTTAAAATACAAAGGGACTGTATTTATTTCTTTAATGGTCTCAACTTTTCTGCTTTTCTGTCTGTGTGTATTAGTGAGACCAGAGACCCATATATTGATCTATACCTCTGGGGGAGATTATTAGAGTGCATACGCCTATCACATGACCTAATGGAGCAGTAGGCATATCTCTCTTTACTGTGGCAAATGCACTATAAAAAGATACTGGAAATTGAGCCAGGATGGGAAAGATGGTCAAAGGTAAGGTAGATCACACACTGAAAAGTTATGTTGGTTAGTTAAGTCTATTAATCCGATTCGCTCATGGTACCATTTAAACAAACTACATTTCATAAAGGCTTTATAGATCATTCATAACATCTCCATAAACACTACATAGATACCTCACAAATAATTTATGCGCAAACTCAGCAAAGTCATACTATGTAAAGGGTTATATATGACCCATGTAACCATAGGGTAAGGATTAGACTAGATTCAGCTGTGGGCTTATTTTTTTCTTAAAGCGGATGGTCAGAAGGCCGCAAAATAATTACTAATAATTTGTAGACTGCAAATTGACTGCAAGAAGCCCAAACAAATATAATATTTGACTAAAACGTAATCATTTCAAACCTTGCTTGCATTTGTAAATGATCGCAAATGCATGGGAATACTTTGGAACAGATTTCCTAAATGAAAATCAATTGGAGCTGATTTACTGGTGTTTTTTAAGTCTTTTATGTTCCAAAATATATTTAAAAAATATATATATATATTTTTTGGGGCTCAGAAACCTTGGCAGTGTAACGTCGTTCTTCGTTTGTAGAAAGAGAGTCGGACCGAAATGGTTACTCATGTCTTTAATGAATGAATCGCGGTACATTAAATAACTGATACAAATACAAAACAACAAAACGGAACGTGAAACCTATTACAGCCTATCTGGTGAACACTACACAGAGACAGGAACAATCACCCACGAAATACAAAGTGAAACCCAGGCTACCTAAATATGGTTCCCCATCAGAGACAACAAGAATCACCTGACTCTGATTGAGAACCGCCTCAGGCAGCCAAGCCTATACTAGACACACCCCTAATCAACCACAATCCCAATGCCTACAAAAACCCAATACGACAATACAATAACCCCATGTCACACCCTGGCCTGAACAAATAATTAAAGAAAACACAAAATACTAAGACCAAGGCGTGACAGGCAGGACAAATAATATCACAGCCCGTAGGGGAACCCTAGGGCCTAGGCTAACCCACCATCTTCAGGGATGTTATTCTTCCTGATTAATCAGAAATGACTGTTTTTTTATGTACCCTCTATTCATATACAGTACCAGTCAAAAGTTTGGACACACCTACTCACTCAAGGGTTTTTCTTTATTTGTACTATTTTGTACATTGTAGAATAATGTGAAGACATCAAGACATCATCATAGTGCAGACATCAAAAATATGAAATAACATATTTGGAATCATGTAGTAACCAAAAAAGTGTTAATCAAATAAAAACAGTTTATTTTTGAGATTCTTCAAAGTAGCCACCCTTTGCCTTGTCATTCTCTCCCAACCAGCTTCACGAGGTAGTCACCTGGAATGCATTTCAATTAACAGGCGTGCCTTGTTAACCTGTTACTCCTACCCCCTACTTTTTCGAACATTCTGTTAAAAATCGCGCAACATTTCAGCACCCTGCTGCTCATGCCAGGAATATAGTATATGCATATGATTAGTATGTGTGGATAGAAAACACTCAGACGTTTATAAAACTGGTTAAATCACGGCTGTGACTATAACAGAACGTGCGTTTCATCGAAAAGCGCAGGAAAATCTGATCACTGAAAATGGAAA
This sequence comes from Oncorhynchus keta, assembly GCF_023373465.1. Taxonomy (NCBI): domain Eukaryota; kingdom Metazoa; phylum Chordata; class Actinopteri; order Salmoniformes; family Salmonidae; genus Oncorhynchus; species Oncorhynchus keta. The sequence continues at coordinate 10,284 of NW_026283426.1, read as the reverse complement.
TATATATCCATCTGCCACTTCAACCCATTGATAAAGGCGAACCACATTAAATGGGGCTGAGGTTGCAATACCTACAGCTTCCACACGATGTCAACAGTCTTGTCATTTGCCTAGGCTTTGTTTCTTGGTCAAACGAAGAAGAGACAAGCCATTTGTTCAGTCTCCGACCGGATATTTTGGTTGAGATTTACCCGACATTATTTCCAGACGGACAGCTAAAGAATATACATCGCCTCGTGATCAATTTGATCGCTTATTAACGTGTACTAATACCTAAAGTTGCATTACAAAAGTATTTCGAAGTGTTTTGTGAAAGTTTATCGTCGACTTTTTCATTTAAAAAATGACGCTACGTCATAAGATGCTATTTTTTTCGTTTATCACACAGTCTTCATAGATCGATATCTAGGCTATATATGGACCGATTTAATCAAAAAAAGACCCAATAGTGATTATGGGAACAAAGAAGTTGTGCCAACAAAGAAGATGGTCAAAGGTAATGAATGTTTTATATTTTATTTGTGCGGTTTGTGTAGTGACGACTATGCTAATTATTTTGTTTACGTCCCCTGCGGGTCTTTTGGGGTGTTACATGCTATCAGATAATAGCTTCTCATGCTTTCGCCGAAAAGCATTTTAAAATCTGACTTGTTGCCTGGATTCACAACGAGTGTAGCTTTAATTCAATACCCTGCATGTGTATTTTAATGAACGTTTGAGTTTTAACTAGTACTATTAGCATTTAGCGTAGCGCATTTGCATTTCCAGATGTCTAGATGGGACGCCTGCGTGTCAGGTAGGAGCAAGAGGTTAAAAGTTAATCTGTGGAATTTCTTTCCTTCTTAATGCGTTTCAGCCAATCAGCTGTGTTGTGACAAGGTAGAGTTGGTATACAGAAGATAGCCCTATTTGGTAAAAGACCGAGTCCATGTTATGGCAAGAACAGCTCAAATATTTAAAGAGAAATCACAGTCCATCATTACTTTAAGACATGAAGGTCAGTCAACACGAAAAATGTCAAGAACTTTGAAAGATTCTTCAAGTGCAATCTCAAAAACCATTTACATTTACATTTAAGTCATTTAGCAGACGCTCTTATCCTGGCTCTCATGAGGACTGCAACAAGAAAGGAAGACCCACAGTTACCAACCTCAGAAATAGCAGCCCAAATATATGATTCACAGAGTTTGAGTAACAGACACGTCTCAACATCAACTGTTCAGAGGATACTGCGTGAATCAGGCCTTCATGGTCGAATTGCTGCAATGAAACCAATACTAAAGGACACCAATAATAAGAAGAGACTTGCTTGGGCCAAGAAACACGAGCAATGGTCATTAGACCGGTGGCACTCTGTCCTTTGCTTTAATGAGTCCACATTTTTGTGTTCAACCAGATGATCTCTGCAAGTATGGTTTGCGACGTGAGCATGGAGGAGCTTAACGCAAAGTCAGTGGCATGTCGTTAGTAAAAAGTTTAAAAAGCAAGGGGCCTAAACAGTTACCCTGGGGAATTCCTGATTCTAACTGGATTATATTTTATATTATATTTGAGAGGCTTCCATTAAAAAATACCCTCTGTGTTCTGTTAGACAAGTAACTCTTTATCCACATTATAGCAGGGGATGTAAAGCCATAACACATACGTTTTTCAAGCAGCAGACTATGATCGATAATGTCAAAAGCTGCACTGAAGTCTAACAAGACAGCCCCCACATTTAATCATCAATTTCTCTCAGTCATTTGTGTAAGTGCTGTGCTTGTTGAGTGTCCTACCCTATAAGCATGCTGAAATTATGTTGTCAATTTGTTTACTGTGAAATAGTATTGTATCTGGTCAAACACAATTTTTTCCAGAGGTTTACTAAGGGTTGGTAACAAGCTGATTGGTCGGCTATTTGAGTCAGTGAAGGGGGCTTTACTATTCTTGGGTAGCGGAATGACTTTAGCTTCCTCCAGGTCCGAGGGCACACGCTCTCTTGTATGCTTAAATTTATGTTATTATCCTCAGTAATTTTCCAACCAGATTGTCAGACCCTGGTGGCTTGACATTGTTGATAGACAACAATAATTTTTCACCTCTTCCACACTGACTTTATGGAATTCAAAAGTACAATTCTTGTCTTTCATAATTTGGTCCGATATACTTGAATTTGTAGTGTCACCGTTTGTTGCTGGCATGTCATCCCTAAGTTTGCTTATCTTGGCAATGGAAAAGTAATTCAATTAGTTGGCAATATCAGTGGGTTTTGTGATGAATGAGCAATCTGATTGCCACGCTCGTCGAAAAGGACGGACCAAGGAGCAGCGTGAGTTGAGTGCCACATCTTTTTTTAAAGTGAAACTTCAAAAACAATAAACAAACAACTAACTTGAAAGCCGTGGTGCAACATGCACACACACAAAACAATATCCCACAAAACAGGTGGGAACAAATGACAACTTAAGTATGATCCCCAATTAGAGACAACGATAATCAGCTGCCTCTAATTGGGAACCATACACAAAAACAAACATAGAAATACAAATACTAGAGAACAAAAAACAAATCACGCCCTGACCTAAAACACCATAGAGAACCCCGATGGCTCTCTATGGTCAAGGCGTGACACTGATTCAATGAATGAAGGAGCCATGTTGGCTTTTTTTTCCCCAAAATGTAATTTAAGTTGCTCCAAAGCTTTTTACTATCATCCATTATATAATTTATCGTTGTTTCATAGTTTATTTTACATTTTTATTTAGTTTAGTCATATGATTTCTTTATTTACAGTACATTTGCCAATCAGTTGGGCTGCCAGACTTATTTGCCATACCTTTTGCCTCATCCCTCTCAACAATAAAATGTTTCAATTCCTCATCAATCCAAGGGGATTTAACACTTTTTACAGTCATTTTCTTAATGGATGCGTGCTTATTAGTAACTGGAAGAAGTAGTTTCATAAATGTATCAAGTGCAGTATCTCGTTGCTCCTCATTACACACCACAGACCCCATCATCAACATATGAATCACAAAAACATCTTGTATGACCTCTTATACACTATATTAGGCCGAGCCTTTGGAACTTTGATTTTCTTAGATATGGCTATTATATTGTGATCACTACATCCTATGGACTTGGATACTGCTCTAAAGCAAATATCTGCAGCGTTAGTAAAGATGTGATCAATACATGTTGATGATTTAATTCCTGTGCTGTTTGTATCTACCCTGGTAGGTTGACTGACAATCTGATCCAGGTTGCAGGCACTGGTTACAGTTTGAAGTTTTTTCCTGAGTGGGCAGCTTGACGATAGCCAGTACATATTTACATCACCCAGAAAAAAATACTTTATCACATACTATATCAAGCATTTCACACATATTATCCAGATACTGACTGTTAGCACTTGGTGGTCTATAGCAGCTTCCCACAAGAATGGGCTTTAGGAGATGCAGATGAACCTGTAGCCATATTACTTCAACAGTATTTAACATTAGATCGCCTTTACAGGAATGCGGTTCTGAATATAGAGCGCAACACCGCCTCCGTTGGCATTTCCGTCTTTTTGGTAGATGTTATAACCATGTATTGCTACCACTGTATCATCAAAGGTATTATCTAAGTGGGTTTCAGAGATAGTCAGAATATGAATGTCATCTGTTACAAGCAAGTTATTGACTTCATGGACCTTGTTTCTTAGGCTACATATGTTAATATGGGCTATTTTTAGCACTTTTCTGGGTTGCTTGATTGTTTTTAATGCTTTACTGGGAAGCGTATCAGAGGTAAACTTACTCACGTTATTTACATTGGAGCTGATAGTGCAGGGTGAGCTGCATAAAGTGGTCTTCCTACAATTGCACACCGCCTCAGTGCTAATAGTGTAACTCTGGTTTATAGGCACATGATTACTGCTTACAATAGCTGTACTCAGTGCAATTAGGGGTACTTAAATTAAATGACTTACATTGTGTTTGCCAATGCCCCCAAGCCACATGATCCAAAATAAAATACAAGTATATAAAAACACTGTCAGTTATTAATCCAAGGTCTTTAGTTCAGGTTTCATCATTCGACAGGTTTCAGTTTCAGCGTTCGACAGCGTTCGACAGCGTTCAACAAAAACAAGCATACGTCACGCTCTGAGTGAAGAAAGAGAAGCCAACAAGTGCTCAGCATATGCAGGAACTCCTTCAAGACTGTTGGAAAAGCATTCCAGCTAAAGTTGTTTGAGAGAATGCCAAGAGTGTGCAAAGCTGTCGTCAAGGCAAAGGGTGGCTACTTTGAAGAATCTCAGAAATAAAATATATTTTGATTTGCTTAACACTTTTTTTGGTTACTACAATTTTCTATATGTGGTATTTCATAGTGTTGATGTCTTCAGTATTATTCTACAATGTAGAAAATAGTAAAAATAAAGAAAAACCCTTGAATGAGTAGGTGTGTCCAAACTTTTGACTGGTACTGTATATTATCGAAACTGACCTATCCCCAATTCAGATTTTGATGTTGTCCTGACTCCTGATCACATCCCACCATCTTGCCACCAATTCATCCTCTCTCAGCAGAGAGGTCTGTGAGGCACCTTTTATTTACGTATGATAACAGCCCAGTAACAAGGACAAGGCTACATTGACAACCCAAAGCTGGATGGCACTCATTGTTTCCTTGCCAATAAAGCAGCATTTTTTTCCCCTTAGTGACATCATTGCTGTCGTCAACTGTGGAAAGCTTATTTTGTGTCATTAAAACAGATGGTCCCAACAGCGTTTTGTCGCTTGCTCATTTCACTGTCAATTTAGATTTTGATGGATTCCCAATGAATAATGACACTATCATTTTCACACGTTTGAAGCTGTTGTTCGTTGTTGCTGTTAATGTGTGATTATGGAAATGTTATGGCTCATCATCATCGGCAGGGTAGCCTAGTGGTTAGAGCATTGGGCCAGCAACTGAAAGGTTACTAGATTGAATCCCGAGCTGACAAGGTAAAAACATGTCTTTCTGCCCCTGAGCATTTAACCCATTGTTCCTAGGCTGTTATTGTAAACAAGAATTTGTCCTTAACTAACTTGCTCAGTTAAATTAAGGTTAAAAATCTGAAAATATGATATAGTTTCTGGAAAACCCTTTCATTAACTTTTCCTAAATGGTGTATTAAAAGTAAGATAATAACTGAACCCAATAGACACTGTCTGTTGGTGATACCTTTAATTCAGTAGGGTTAGGGAATATTTGTGTGGCCTCCTTGCATAGTTATTTCCTTTCTAATCTGTGGCCCTACAAGCTGTTTACAGCATATAATGCTATTTACAGCATACGAATGCATATTAGGAAACACAGTCATCATACTGTCCTACTGTACACTCCTTTGATCCACTGCCATGAGGTTACCTCATACTAGGCTCCTCAGAAGCCATCTGTCTCTGAGCCCATGTTCTCTCCTTTCTTCGTCAAGAGTATCTGACCCAAGTGGATTTGGAGGAAGAAAGAAAAGGCCAGGAAAGCAAAGCGTGGGAGGAGATTGATAAGGGAAAAGAAAAGGTCACGACAGTGCTCCAACTGTTGAAAAAGTTGGACAGACCCGATCATGTGCTCGTTATACTACTGGGAGGGCTCAAGCTTCTGTCACACGCCATTACAGTCTGTGAGTACTCTATTGGGAGTTTCCCCTCCCTTCAAATCATGTGTGAGTGTGTGTGTGAATGTTTTTTCTCGCTTCGCTTCCTCAACCCTACTCATCCAATCCTGTGGGCTAAATGGATGTCAATGGGTGCTCCTTTAGGTCAAGGGAGGACAGCTTTGCAAAGGTGGGTTTCTCTTATTCATGGTTCTAGTAGTCGACTGAAAAATGCATTTCATCTACAGTTACTGAAGAAATGTGAAACTCTGTGGAGATCAAATCACTGCACAGACCTAATGTTTGCTGTGGTGGTGATGGTAAATTTGTAATCCACTGAAAATAAAATCCAGAAGGAAGACCTGACCTGACACCTCTGCAGTATTGATTTCGCTTTATGGTTCATTTGTTTGTCACAGTTCAGCAAACTCCCCAATATTGCCCAGCTGAGGCGCTAGGTAAGCAGAGGAAAGGACACATGGAAGTCAATGATAAATATTTGACCGACAGGCTCGATTCGGTCTTATGTGGCAACATTTTAAATTATGTTTTTTTACACTGGATGAAAGTAGAGACTCAGAGCTAGAAAATTGTATATCATACACTACAGATGAGGAACACTGGGAAAGTAATTCTGCTTTGAAAGTTGATAAACTTGTAACCTCACTTTTTTTTTTAAATGGAGAGCTCTTCTTTGTCTACACCCATTCAGCATAATTCACACCATCTTAAACTTTAGCACCACCAATCACTTTACCTACTACACATACTGACCAGCTCAAATAGACAGAAGCATGCTACGTGGCAGACCAATACGAAGTCATCTCTCGGCATGTCCAGCCCGCTCATTATCTCAGCCAATCATGGCTCGTGGGAAGGTTGCCCACTTTTTCTGTGGCTAAACCAACTAGGCTCGTAATTTTATATGTATTTACAGATAGCATACAATTTTGTTATTAAGGCACATGAATGTTCACATGTTCCAGAAGGCATTTCTGCCAAAAAACACATTTTGATTTAAATAAAAGTTAAGTTCAAATGGTTCTCCTGTGAAGTAGTGACGTGAGACATATGTCCAGTTTCCCGAAACAGTCACATATGTGTTTACATTTCAAGCCTCCATTTGAGAGCTGTTCTATTACAACACCTCAGATTGCATAGAATGCAGAGGTACAGTACTGGATGACTTATGCAAAAATTGTGTAGTGCTGCACAGTAGCTAGTGTATACAAACCTTTATGTTGAATCATTTGACATTTTAGTTGTCAGATTTATCATATTTGAAATAATTTAAAGGCCCAATGCAGCTGTTTTTATATCAATATCAAGTATCTTACTGTAATAGTCTTCCAATAAAATGGACAAAAATAGCTTTTTTTTTTAGCAAAAATCTGTTTCTTAAGCAAGAATTTAGCTAGGGCTGTCTGGGGAGTGGTCTGAGTGGGGAGAACTTAAAACTAGCTATTATTGACAGAGAGGTTTTGAACTCTCTTTGTTATGTCTTATTGGTCACCAGGCAAGCCAAAACTTCCTCCCATGCAAACAGGCTGATTGAAGGTCCTGTGTACATTGTATTTTCAACCAGTAGGAAATAGCAATGATTACATTTTTTCACACTTTTACAGTGTTAGTTTCATCAGATGTTATACAATATGATACAAAACATGTGAAAAACTGAAATTTGACTACACTGAGCATTTAATATGCACACTTGTTCCCACTACAAACATACATTTACATAATATGTGTGAACTGCCAATATCACTGCCTCATTGACACTTCTGCGAGCAGGCCTTTCTAATCGACCTGGCCGGGTATCCTGGAAGGATATTGACCTCATCCCATCAGTTGAGGATGCCTGGTCATTAACTTCCCTCACCATCTTAGATAAGCATGCTCCGTTCAAAAATGCAGAACTAAGAACAGATATAGCCCCTGGTTCACTCCAGACCTGACTGGCCTCGACCAGCACAAAAACATTATGTGGCGGACTGCAATAGCATTGAATTGTCCCCTTTGATATGCAACTGTTCAGGGAAGTCAGGAACCAATACACGCAGTCAGTCAGGAAAGCAAAGGCCAGCTTTTTCAAGCAGAAATTTGCATCCTGTAGCTCTAACTCCAAAAAGTTCTGGGACACTGTAAAGTCCATGGAGAACAAGAGCACCTCCTCCCAGCTGCCCACTGCACTGAGGCTAGGTAACACGGTCACCACCGATAAATCCATGATAATCGAAATCTTCAACAACCATTTAATAATAATATATGCCATTTAGCTGACGCTTTTATCCAAAGCGACTTACAGTCATGTGTGCATACATTCTACGTATGGGTGGTCCCGGGAATCGAACCCACTACCCTGGCGTTACAAGCTCCATGCTCTACCAACTGAGCCACAGAAGGACCGTGGCTTTCTCAACGGCTGGCCATGCCTTCCTCCTGGCTACTCCAACCTCGTCCAACAGCTCTACCCCCCCGCAGCTAGTCGCCCAAGCCTCCCCAGCGTTTCCTTTACCCAAATCCAGATAGCAGATGTTCTGGAGGAACTGCAAAACCCGGAACCATACAAATCAGCTGGGCTTGACAATCTGGACCCTCTATTTCTGAAAATATCTGTCGCCATTGTCGCAACCCCTATTTCCAGCCTGTTCAACTTCTCTTTCATATCGTCTGAGCTCCCCAAGGACTGGAAAGCTGCTGCGGTCATCCCCCTCTTCAAAGGGGGAGACACCCTGGACCCAAACTGTTACAGACCTATATCCATCCTGCCCTGCCTTTCTAAGGTCATCGAAAAGCCAAGTCAACCATCAGATCACCGACCATCTCGAATCCCACCGAGGCTAGCTGGCAGTGGCTGCGTTGTTGACACTACACTAATCAAGTCGTTCCGTTGAGTGTAATAGTTTCTACAGTGCTGCTATTCGGGGCTAGCTGGCTAGCTAGCAGTGTTGGGATTACGTTACGTTGCGTAAAAGAACGACAATAGCTGGTTAGCTAACCTAGAAAATCGCTCTAGACTACACAATTATCTTTGATACACAGACGGCTATGTAGCTAGCTACGATCAAACAAATCAAACCGTTGTGCTGTAATGAAATTAAATGAAAATGTGATACTACCTGTGGAGCGAAGCGGAATGCGACCGGGATGTTGAGTGCGGAAGTTCTATTCAGTAGACGTTGGCTAGCTGTTGGCTAGCTAGCAGTGTCTCCTACGTTAAGGACGACAAATAGCTGGCTAGCTAACCTCGGTAAATTAAGATAATCACTCTAAGACTACACGCTCTAAACTACACAATTATCTTGGATACGAAGACAGCAAAGACAACTATGTAGCTAGCTAACACTACACTAATCAAGTCGTTCAGTGTAATAGTTTCTACAGTGCTGCTATTCGGTAGACGGTGGACGTTTGCTAGCTGGCTAGCTGCTGGGCAGATAGCAGTGTAGACTACGTTAGGACGACGAAATACGAAGTTGCAATAGAAGTGCTGACTGTTTCACTTTGTTGTCTTCTTTCTTTTCCTTTTTCTTCTGTCCTTCTTTTGTCCTTATTTTGTCTTCCTTTCTTCTGTTAACTTTCTTCTGAGTTCAGTGTGTCAAATCGGAGGGCATGTTGTCCGGTCCTCTGGCAGTCTCTATGGGGGTGCCACAGGGTTCAATTCTCGGGCCGACTCTTTTCTCTGTATATATCAATGATGTTGCTCTTGCTGCGGGCGATTCCCTGATCCACCTCTACGCTAGAAAAAACAAATGCATGCTTTTCAACCGTTCGCTGCCTGCACCCACACGCCCGACTAGCATCACCATTTATTGGACATTTATAAGTACCTAGGTGTCTGGCTAGACTGTAAACTCTCCTTCCAGACTCATATCAAACATCTCCAATCCAAAATCAAATCTAGAATCGACTTTCACTTTCCGCAACAAAGCCTCCTTCACTCACGCCCGCCAAACTTACCCTCGTAAACTGACTATCCTACCGATCCTCGACTTCGGCGATGTCATCTACAAAATGGGTTCCAATACTCTACTCAGCAAACTGGATGCAGTTTATCACAGTGCCATCCGCTTTGTTATTTAAGCACCTTATACCACCCACCATTGCGACCTGTATGCTCTAGTCGGCTGGCCCTCGCTACATATTAGCCGCCAGACCCGCTGTCTCCAGGTCATCTACAAGTCCATGCTAGATAAAGATCCGCCTTATCTCAGTTCACTGGTCACGATGGCAACACCCACCCGTAGCACACGCTCCAGCAGGTGTATCTCACTGATCATCCCTAAAGCCAACACCTCATTTGGCCGCCTTTCCTTCCAGTTCTCTGCTGCCTGTGACTGGAACGAATTGCAAAATCGCTGAAGTTGGAGACTTTTATCTCCCCTCACCAACTTTAAACATCTATCTGAGCAGCTAACCGATCACTGCAGCTGTACATAGTCCATCGGTAAATAACCAATTTACCTACCTCATCCCCATACTGTTTTTATTTATTTACTTTTCTGCTCTTTGCACACCAGTATCTCTACCTGCACATGACCATCTGATCATTTATCACTCCAGTGTTAATCTGCTAAAATTGTAATTATTCACCTACCTTCTCATGCCTTTTGCACACAATGTATATAGACTCCTTTTTCTTTATTTTTTTCTACTGTGTTATTGACTTGTTTATTGTT
>NW_026283425.1:0-2486 GCF_023373465.1 Oncorhynchus keta | reverse complement strand
TCTATAGTGTAAAACATCACCTAATGGACATGATGAAATCAACACAACAAGTGATGAAATGTACAACTATCACTGCTCCGGCCATCCTGTGTTCCCATCAGACCAGTCAATTTCACATTCCTGCAGGATTTTATAGCATGACAAATTTTTGATGGTACCTGCCCCATTGAACCATATTGCAAATGCACATGATTTGCAAAAGTGAAAAAACATCAACAAATGGACATGATGAAATCAACACAACAGGTGATGGAAATGTACAACTATCACTGCTCAGCCATCCTGTGTTCATCAGACCAGTCAATTTTGCATTTTTGAGCATGACAAATTTCATATGGTAAATGCACATTGAAACATATTGCAAATGCGCAGCACTTGCAATATGATTCTATAGTGAAAAAACATCACCTAATGGACATGATGAAATCAACACAACGAGTGATGGAAATGTACAACTATCACTGCTCGGCCATCCTGTGTCCATCAGACCAGTCAATTTTGCATTTTTGAGCATGTCAAATTTCATATGGTAAATGCACATTGAAACATATTGCAAATGCGCGCGCACTTGCAATATGATTCTATAGTGAAAAACATCACCTAATGGACATGATGAAATCAACACAACGAGTGATGGAAATGTACAACTATCACTGCCCGGCCATCCTGTGTTCCCATAGCCAGCATTAATATCAGAATGACCGTAAATGCATTTACAACCATATTTTAATTTTTGGGTTACATAGTTGCACAACAATGCACGTGCATTTGCAATATGATTCTATAGTGAAAAAACATCACCTAATGGACATGATGAAATCAACACAACGAGTGATGGAAATGTACAACTATCACTGCTCGGCCATCCTGTGTTCATCAGACCAGTCAATTTCACATTCCTGCAGATTTTGATAGCATGACAAATTTTTGATGGTACCTGCCCATTGAACCATATTGCAAATGCACAGTGACTTTGCAAATTCTATAGTGAAAACATCACCTAATGGACATGATGAAATCAACACAACAGGTGATGGAAATGTACAACTATCACTGCTCAGCCATCCTGTGTTCCATCAGACCAGTCAATTTTGCATTTTTGAGCATGTCAAATTTCATATGGTAAATGCACATTGAAACATATTGCAAATGCACGTGCACTTGCAATATGATTCTATAGTGAAAAACATCACCTAATGGACATGATGAAATCAACACAACGAGTGATGGAAATGTACAACTATCACTGCCGGCCATCCTGTGTCCATCAGACCAGTCAATTTTTGCATTTTTGAGCATGTCAAATTTCATATGGTAAATGCACATTGAAACATATTGCAAATGCGCGCACTTTGCAAATGATTCTATAGTGTAAAAACATCACCTAATGGACATGATGAAATCAACACAACGAGTGATGGAAATGTACAACTATCACTGCCCGGCCATCCTGTGTTCCCATAGCGAGCATTAATATCAGAATGACCGGTAAATGCATTTACAACCATATTTTATTTTTGGGTTACCAGTTGCAACAACAATGCACGTGCATTTGCAATATGATTCTATAGTGTAAAAACATCACCTAACGGAGATGATGAAATCAACACAACGAGTGATGGAAATGTACAACTATCACTGCTCGGCCATCCTGTGTTCATCAGACCAGTCAATTTTGCATTTTTGAGCAAGGTCAAATTTCATATGGTAAATGCACATTGAAACATATTGCAAATGCACGCACTTGCAATATGATTATATAGTGAAAAAACATCACAAAATGGACATGATGAAGTCAACACAACGAGTGATGGAAAGGAACAACTATCACTGCCCGGCCATCCCGAGTTCATCAGGCCAGTCAATTTTGCATTTCTGCAGGATTTTTTGAGCATGTCAAATTTCTTACGTCATTTGGCCCACAAAAAATCCTTATGCACAATTTAAAAAATATATAAAAAAAATATGATAATAAAATTGGACAAAAGTATATTCATACAGTTCTTACACATGTGTAATTGACAAAAAAATTGAAAGAATTTCAAAAAACGGTCCAGAAAGCACTTTTTAAGGGTGTGAAGTTTTTACAAAATTTTGACATTTTTGACTTTGACTTTTGACTTCCTATGAAATCATATTGGAACACAAAACATATTCCTTATGCGCATGTAAAAAAAAAAAAAAAAATTATGATAATAAAATTGGACAAAAGTATATTCATACAGTTCTTACACATGTGTAATTGACAAAAAATCGAAGAAAGAATTTCGAAAAACGGTCCAGAAAGCACTTTTTATGGGTGTGTGAAGTTTTTACAAAATTTTGACATTTTGACTTTTTTTGACTTTTGACTTCCCTGTAAATCATATTGGAATTGGACAAACATATTCCTTATGCGCATATAAAAAAAAAAAAAAAATTATGATAATAAAATTGGACAAGTATATTCATACAGTTCTTACACATGTGTAATTGACAAAAAAATC
>NW_026283424.1:0-8087 GCF_023373465.1 Oncorhynchus keta | reverse complement strand
AACAGGGCTCCGGGCAGCCGAGGCGGAAATGGAGGAAAACTCGCCTCCCTGCGGACCTGGCATCCTTTCCTCCCTCCTCTCTACATTTTCCTCCTCTGTCTCTGCTGCTAAAGCCACTTTCTACCATTCTAAATTCCAAGCATCCCGCCTCTAACCCTAGGAAGCTCTTTGCCACCTTCTCCTCCCTCCTGAATCCTCCCCCTCCCTCCTCCCCTCTCTGCAGATGACTTCGTCAACCATTTTTGAAAAAGAAGGTCGATGACATCAGTCCTCGTTTGCTAAGTCAAACGACACCGCTAGTTCTGCTCACACTCCCTACCCTATGCTCTGACCTCTTCTCCCCTCTCTCCAGATGAAATCTCGCGTCTTGTAGACGACCGGCCGCCCAACAACCTGCCCGCTTGACCCTATCCCCTCCTCTCTTCTCCAGACCATTTCAGACCTTCTCCCTTACCTCACCTCGCTCATCAACTCATCCCTGACCGCTGGCTACGTCCCTCCCGTCTTCAAGAGAGCGAGAGTTGCACCCCTTCTGAAAAAACCTACACTCGATCCCTCCGATGTCAACAACTACAGACCAGTATCCCTTCTCTCTTTTCTCTCCAAAACTCTTGAGCGTGCCGTCCTTGGCCAGCTCTACCGCTATCTCTCTCAGAATGACCTTCTTGATCCAAATCAGTCAGGTTTCAAGACTAGTCATTCAACTGGGGACTGCTCTTCTCCTGTATCTGGAGGCGCTCCCGCACTGCTAAAGCTAACTCTCTCTCCTCTGCTCTCATCCTTCTAGACCTATCGGCTGCCTTCGATACTGTGAACCATCAGATCCTCCTCTCCACCCTCTCCGAGTTGGGCATCTCCGGCGCATTGCCCACGCTGAGTTGCGTCCTACCTGACAGGTCGCTCCTACCAGGCGTGGCGAGAATCTGTCTCCTCACCACGCTCTCACCACTGGGTGTCCCCAGGCTCTGTTCTAGGCCCTCTTATTCTCGCTATACACCAAGTCACTTGGCTCTGTCATAACCTCACATGGTCTCTCCTATCATTGCTATGCAGACGACACACAATTAATCTTCTCCTTTCCCCCTTCTGATGACCAGGTGGCGAATCGCATCTCTCTGCATGTCTGGCAGACATATCAGTGTGGATGACGGATCACCACCTCAAAGCTGAACCTCAGCAAGACGGAGCTCCTCTTCCTCCGGGGAAGGACTGCCCGTTCCATGATCTCGCCATCACGGTTGACAACTCCATTGTGTCCTCCTCCCAGAGCGCTAAGAACCTTGGCGTGATCCTGGACAACACCCTGACGTTCTCAACTAACATCAAGGCGGTGTCCCGTTCCTGTAGGTTCATGCTCTACAACATCCGTGAGTACGACCCTGCCTCACACAGCGGGCGCAGGTCCTAATCCAGGCACTTGTCATCTCCCGTCTTGATTACTGCAACTCGCTGTTGGCGGGCTCCCCTGCCTGTGCCATTAAACCCCTACAACTCATCCAGAACGCCGCAGCCCGTCTGGTGTTCAACCTTCCCAAGTTCTCTCACGTCACCCCGCTCCTCCGCTCTCTCCACTGGCTTCCAGTTGAAGCTCGCATCCGCTACAAGACCATGGTGCTCGCCTACGGAGCTGTGAGAGAACGGCACCTCCAGTACCTCCAGGCTTTGATCAGGCCCTACACCCAAACAAGGGGTACTGCGTTCATCCACCTCTGGCCTGCTCGCCTCCCTACCACTGAGGAAGTACAGTTCCCGTCAGCCCAGTCAAAACTGTTCGCTGCTCTGGCCCCCAATGGTGGAACAAACTCCTCACGACGCCAGGACAGCGGAGTCAATCACCACCTTTCCCGGAGACACCTGAAACCCCACCTCTTCAAGAATACCTAGGATAGGGTAAATGTAAGGTAAGTAATCCTTCTCACCCCCCTTCTCCCCCAACAAGATTTAGATGCAAGTGGCTGTTCCACTGGTTGTCATATGTGTATGCACCAATTTGTAAGTCGCTCTGGATAGAGCGTCTGCTAAATGACTTAAATGTAAATGTAAATGTAAATGTACTGTAAGTGCACTACTTTGATCAGAGTCATATGCTTATATACTGCAAGTCTATCCCTGAGGGCTTTCTATGTATATAGGAGAAAACCTTGGTAACCGGATGTGAGCGTGTTGCCAGATGTATGGGACTATGTCACGTCTCAGACAGAAGTCACAGATATGTCATACATAAACACATACTCCTTTGAGTCAGACGGTCTCTGTGGGTGTTATGGATCAAACAGGGTGGGGGGGAATGGTGACAGAGAGCATGAGGGAGGGAGGGAGGGAGAGAAGACATTGAGTGTGTTTGGGCTAATTATCATAACTTTAGCCACACATCAGTAAATCCTAAAACACAGTCCAAGACATTGTTTAGTAGAGCCCCACAAGCATCACCGATCTAAGCCAATGAAATCGCTCCCTCCAGCAGGGGCACCTATTTGACTCTTAGCACCTACTAGTAATTACCCACAATCATCCTCTCTGTGGGTTTCACCTCTGAACCAGAGGTGCTAGAATGTAGCCACAGAAGACCCTCACAACAAACAACAATCACTATTCAGGCCAGAGATGGTTCAAAGATGTCCCCTGTCGCATGATGATTAAAAGACGTGATTTGACTGGCGAGCGAGAGCCAAGCCTGAACCCGCTAAAGGATAGGGAGTTAGAGCAATTATATTGCACCGCAGAGGGTTTCAGAAGTCATTATGTGCCTCAACCAACCTTTCCTCGTTCGCATGGAAAATGTGAGCCCACTAATTAGCATGAACATCCACAGAGCCTCTTCAGGGGTGGACGAGGCATCTCATCTTGTAAAGCAAATGACACCTCCCTTGTAGAAATTACTTGACCTTTTGTCATAGAGTGGAACTGTGGAATACCCTTGGGTTTATGCCAAATATAGCTACATTTACCTGGCTCTACAGATTGTCACGGTTCATGAATCCACTGCCTCTCTTTCTCTCTCTCTCTCTCTCTCTCTCTCTCTCTCTTTGTGTGGCGTGGTTCCCAATCTCGGCCTGATTGTCTGCTCCAGCTGGAACCACTTATCTTCCCTTTATATGTTCTGTAACCAGTGTTTCTTGTTGTCAGATCGTTGTTACTTCCCTGAGGTTGTGTCGTGTGTCTGTGCTCTTCTCTCGCCGCCCTTGTGTGGATTATCTGCTGTGCTCCTTCCTACCCATCCGGACACACTCCCCTGGATTTCTCAGCACGCTATCATTGGAAGATGCGCCTAGTCCCTGGGTCGGATTCCGTCTGAGTACAGTCTGTCTGTCCTGTTGCTGTTGTAAACTGTAGTCATTAAACCATCGTTGCTTGCATCTTGCATCCGCCTCTGTATTGTCACAGAACGATCTGACCATACCATGGATGCAGCGAGTTCAACGAGTCTGACCGAATTCATTTCCCGCAGTATCACGAGAATGGATCAACAAGAGGAGAACATCTCCAGCACAGATCGGGCAGTACAAGCCCTTGCGACGCAGGTATCCCAGCTGATCCAACAATTACAACATCTGAGGGGTTCCGCTGCGCCACCTACACCGGCAGTTCAACCCGCCCCGCCAGAGCCGGATTCCCAGCTAGAGCCACGGCTACCGACACCAGAGGGTTATTCAGGTGATCCTGACTATTGCAGAGCCTTTCTTACGAGATGTTCCATGCATTTCTCGTTGCAGCCACGGACCTTCAACCGTGAACAGTCTAAGGTAGCATTCATACTCACATTGCTATCAGGCAAAGCGGCTCTTTGGGGAACGGCGGTGTGGGCGAACCAGGACCCATGCTGCACCTCTTTCCAGACACTCTCCGAGGAGATGAGAAGGGTCTTCGATCGGGCCGTGGCGGGTAGGGAGGCAGCCAGACTACTCGCTGACCTTCGCCAAGGAGACCGTTCAGTATCGGAATACTCCATCCAATTCCGCACTCTGGCCGCAGAGTGTCAGTGGAACGAGGAGGCGCAGTGGGACATGTTCCTGCATGGGCTGGAGGACCGGATCAGAAGGAGATTTATGTTCTGGACCTTCCCAGGAGTTTAAATGGACTAGTGGAACTAGCCTTGAGGGTCGACGCTCGTCTGAGTCGTATTGGCCGCCGAGCATGCCCTAACAGACCGTATAACGACACGGAGGGCGGGCATGCCAGCGGCGGGAACACGGCCAGTTCAGCCTCCACTCACGAACCCATGCAGCTGGGAGAGCTCGCCTCTCCCGGGAAGAGGGAGAGGCGGAGATCCCAGGACTCTGTCTCTACTGTGGTAGAGCGGGCCACTTTATCCACTCCTGCCCGGTAAAGATCAGGCCCGGTAGTAAACATGAGGCTACTATCGGGTGGTGTCACCACAGAGAAGACCTCATCATCTACTCTCCTCCCGGTAAGACTAAGATGGGCCACCCACACGCATTTGACACCCCAAGCCTTACTGGACTCAGGAGCAGAGGGTAATTTCATGGACTTCAAGCTCGCTCACAAACTCCAGATTCCTATCACCTCACTCACGCACAAGATATCCGTCAACGCTCTCAATGGTCAAGAACTCCCCAACATTTCTCACACCACTGAACCTATCACACTCATCACTTCTGGCAATCACACTGAGACACTATCATTTCTACTCATGGACTCACCTTGCACCATTAGTTCTCGGCCACCCTTGGCTCACCCAACACAACCCCAGAGTTGACTGGGGTCATAACTCTATATCCATGTGGAGTAACAAGTGTCTTGAGTCCTGTTTAGTGTCTGCCTGTTCGTCTGTGTCTGATTCTGTGTTTCTAGAGGAGGCAGTGGATTTGTCGAACGTGCCCGTTGAATACCTCGACCTGAAGGAGGTGTTCAGTAAGTCCCGTGCTGCTTCTCTTCCTCCGCATCGTCCCTACGACTGTGCAATAGAATTATTGCCAGGTGAGTCTCCGCCTAAAGGCAAGTTATATTCACTCTCTGTTCCTGAGAGGGAGGCTATGGAGAGATACATCTCTGATTCTCTGGCATCTGGATTCATTCGTCCTTCCTCTTCTCCAGCGGGCGGGGTTCTTCTTTGTGGGAAAGAAGGACGGATCTCTGCGTCCTTGCGTTGATTACCGTGGGTTGAATAACATCACAGTGAAGAATACCTATCCCTTACCGTTGATGTCCTCAGCCTTTGAAAGGTTACAGGGAGCATCCGTGTTCACTAAGTTGGTTTACGTAATGCATATCATTTGGATTCGCATAAGGGGGGACGAATGGAAGACCGCGTTTAACACCCCCAGAGGGCACTTCGAATATTTGGTCATGCCTTTTGGGCTATCCAACTCCCCAGCGGTTTTCCAGGCACTCGTCAATGACGTGCTGAGAGATATGATTGATCAGTTCATATATGTTTACCTGGATGACATACTGATTTTTTTCTTCTTCTCTCCAGGAACACGTTCAGCACGTCAGACGAGTGCTTCAGAGGTTGTTGGAGAATGGACTTTATGTCAAGACGGAGAAATGCATTTTTCATGCACAATCCGTTCCATTCCTAGGTTACATCGTCTCGACTGAAGGTATTCGCATGGATCCTGACAAGGTTAAGGCTGTGGTGGATTGGCCAAGCCCAGATTCCCGTAAGGCCCTACAGAGGTTTCTGGGATTCGCCAATTTCTACAGGCGTTTCGTTCGTAACTTTAGTCAGATAGTCGCTCCTCTTACCGCCTTAACCTCCCCCAGAGTGCCGTTCAGGTGGTCCGATACAGCCGAGGCTGCATTCGCCAAACTCAAGAGCCGCTTTGTTTCGGCTCCCATCCTCATAGCTCCCGATCCCTCGCGTCAGTTCGTAGTAGAGGTGGGCGCTTCAGAGGTGGGGGTAGGTGCGGTACTTTCCCAACGTTCCTCTTCTGACGACAAGATGCACCCTTGTGCGTTCCTTTCCCATCGGTTATCACCTGCGGAACGCAACTACGACATTGGCAACAGAGAGTTGTTGGCAGTGAAGTTAGCACTGGAGGAGTGGCGCCATTGGTTAGAGGGTTCGGGGTACCTTTTTATAGTTTGGACCGATCACAAGAATTTGGAATATATCAGAACCGCTAAGCGACTCAACTCCAGACAGGCGCGGTGGGCACTCTTTTCGGACGTTTTGACTTCTCTCTCTCGTATCGCCCCGGGTTCCAAGAATGTCAAACCCGATTCCCTTTCTCGCATTTTTGACCATTCCGAACGCCCATCCACTCCCGGAGTACATCCTACCGGGACCCTAGTGGTATCCACACTCACATGGGAGGTTGAATCGAGGGTCAAAAAACGGCCTTAGAAGGGGTAACGCCTCCGCCCGGTTGCCCGCCTAATCGGTTGTTTGTGCCGGAGGGGTGTCGGTCGATGTTATTCGGTGGGGCCATTGCTCCAGCGTGGCGTGTCATCCAGGAGTCAGCCGCACTAGCTTTTTGGTTAAGCAACGCTTTTGGTGGCCACTGATGGCTCGTGACATTCACAGTTTTGTCTTGGCTTGCTCGGTTTGTGCCACTGGGAAGACTTCTAATCGACCCCCAGATGGGTTACTCCAACCGCTGTCGGTCCCTTCGAGACCCTGGTCCCACATCGCGCTAGATTTTGTTACCGGCCTCCCACCCTCCCAGGGCAAGACGGTGGTGTTGACCGTGGTGGACCGGTTCTCGAGGCGGCTCATTTATTCCCTTGCCTAAATTACCATCTGCCAAGGAGACAGCGGTAGCTGTCGTGGATCACGTCTTTCGCTTACATGGCCTGCCGATGGACGTAGTTTCTGACAGGGGCCCCAATTTGTGTCCAAGTTTTGGCAAGAGTTTTGTAGGTTACTGGGAGCGAGTGTCAGCCTGTCTTCAGGGTTTCATCCCCAGAGCAACGGTCAAACGGAGAGGGCCAACCAAGATTTGGAGAGAGTGTTGCGATGTTTGGTTTCTAAGAATCCCTCTTCCTGGAGTCAACAACTCTCTATGGTTGAGTACGCTCACAATTCGTTGCCAGTGGCAGCTACGGGTCTCTCTCCATTTGAGTGTAGTTTAGGTTACCAGCCACCTATCTTTCCCAGTACGGAGTCCGAGGTCACTGTTCCTTCCGCTCACGCTTTCATCCAGAGGTGCCGTCACGCATGGAGCAGAGCCCGTGAGACTCTTCTCCGGGTGGGGCGCACCAAGGCTAAGGCCGATCGCCACCGGTCGAAGCCTCCCGGTATACGTCGTTGGCCAAAGAGTGTGGCTTTCTACTAAGAACATTCCACTCCGATCCGTTTCGAACAAACTTGCCCCCAAATTTATCGGCCCGTTCAGAGTCACCAGGATCATTAGTCCGGTGGCGGTCCGGCTCAAGCTTCCTCCGGCGTATAGGAGAATTCATCCTACCTTTCATGTGTCTAAAATAAAACCTGTGTTTCAGGCACGCATTAACCCGCCGGTCCCGGTTCCCCCCGCCGCCACGACTTGTTGATGGGAACCCACCTTTTCTGTCAATTGTATTTTGGACTCTAGAAGGAGGGGACGCGGATTCCAGTACCTGGTGGACTGGGAGGGTTACGGCCCGGGAGGAGAGAGTTGGGTACCTGCTAGGGACATTCTGGATCACTCCCTTATCGATGATTTCAATCGACAGGTAAATTCGCCTGGGAACGCCAAGAGGCGTTCTAGAGAGGAGGTATGTGTCACGGTTCATGAATCCACTGCCTCTCTTTCTCTCTCTCTCTCTCTCTCTCTCTCTCTCTCGTTTGTGTGGGCGTGGTTCCCAATCTCGGCCTGATTGTCTGCTCAGCTGGAACCACTTATCTTCCCTTTATATGTTCTGTAACCAGTGTTTCTTGTTGTCAGATCGTTGTTACTTCCCTGAGGGTTGTGTCGTGTGTCTGTGCTCTTCTCTCGCCGCCCTTGTGTGGATTATCTGCTGTGCTCCTTCCTACCCATCCGGACACACTCCCTGGATTTCTCAGCACGCTATCATTGGAAGATGCGCCTAGTCCCTGGGTCGGATTCCGTCTGAGTACAGTCTGTCTGTCCTGTTGCTGTTGTAAACTGTAGTCATTAAACCATCGTTGCTTGCATCTTGCATCCGCCTCTGTATTGTCA
>NW_026283423.1:0-417 GCF_023373465.1 Oncorhynchus keta | reverse complement strand
AGCAAAAAGTGGACATCCAGAGTGCATGAAATGATTTAGAGCTTGTTTATGGAAAAAGTTTTTTCTGTATTTCAATGTTGCAACTTGCTGAAAACTGTCCACAATGTTCATTTCATCTTAAATAGACAGCACAGCAAAAATTGGACATCCAGAGTGCATCAAAACATGATTTAGAGCTTGTTTATGGAAAAAAAAGTTTTTCTGTATTTCAATGTTGCAACTTATGAAAACTGTCCACAATGTTCATTTCATCTTAAATAGACAGCACAGCAAAAAATGGACATCCAGAGTGCATCAAACATGATTTAGAGCTTGTTTATGGAAAAAGTTTTTCTGTATTTCAATGTTGCAACTTGCTGAAAACTGTCCACAATGTTCATTTCATCTTAAATAGACAGCACAGCAAAAAAGTGGACA
>NW_026283422.1:0-37500 GCF_023373465.1 Oncorhynchus keta | reverse complement strand
CTTTCCCTCTCCTCCATAAATAATAAATAATAATAAATAAATAATAATAAATAAAATAAGTCTAATAATAAACTAAATATAAATAATAATCACTAAATAAATAATAAATAAATCCTAAATAATAATAAATAAATCTCTCCTCTAATAAACTAAATCTCCTCTCCTCCTCTTCTCCTCTCTCCTCCACTCCTCTAATATCTCTCCTCCTCCTCTCTCCTTTCTCCTCTCTCCTCCTCTCTCCTCTCTCCTCTCCTCCTCTCTCCTCTTCTCTCCTCTCCTCCTCTCTCCTCTCTCCTCCTCTCTCTTCTCCTCCTCCTCCTCTCCTCCTCTCCTCTCTCCTCTCTCCTCTCTCCTCCTCTCTCTCTCCTCTCCTCTCCTCTCCTCTCCTCTCTCTCCTTCTCCTCTCTCCTCTCTCTCCTCCTCCTCTCCCACTCCTCCTCTCCTCTCCTCCTCCTCTCCTCCTCTCTCCTCCTCCTCTCTCCTCTCCTCCTCTCTCCTCTTCTCCTCTCCAGATAGTGAGTGACACTCTGTCTCAGGAATGTGTTAGAATCTCAATCGGAGAGAATGAAGATGAAGTCTCTGTTTGGTGAGTCAACTACATTACCCACAATGCTCTGGTTTGAAAGAGATACATTTGTTTGTTCACTGAACAATAATTTTTCTTACCGTTGAAATCCTGTGTGGCTCAGTTGGCAAAGCACGGCACTTGCAACACCAGGGTTGTGGGTTCGATTCCCACGTGGGACCAGTATGAAAATGCACTCAGTACTGTCAGATGCTCTGGATAAGAGTGTCTGCTGAATTACTAACATGTAATAACTGACTCGTGTCTAACAGAGAAACATGGTGTAGAGCGGAACGTGGACACAGTGGACGAGGCGGTGAAGAAGGAGGTTGTCACAGTAGCCAAGGAATCCTGGGATATTTATTTCTCATGCCTATTTCCTGCCTCTGTGAGTCACATGACTTCCTGTTGCACCACATGACTTCCTGTTGCACCACATGGCTTCCTGTTGCACCACATGACTTCCTGTTGCACCACATGACTTCCTGTTGCACCACATGGCTTCCTGTTGCATCACATGACTTCCTGTTGCATCACATTACTTCCTGTTGCACCACATTACTTCCTGTTGCACCACATGACGTCTGGTTGCACCACATGACTTCCTGTTGCACCACATGACTTCCTGTTGCACCACATGACGTCTGGTTGCATCACATGACTTCCTGTTGCACCACATGACTTCCTGTTGCACCACATGACTTCCTGTTGCATCACATGACTTCCTGTTGCATCACATTACTTCCTGTTGCACCACATGACTTCCTGTTGCACCACATGACTTCCTGTTGCACCACATGACTTCCTGTTGCACCACATGACTTCCTGTTGCACCACATGACTTCCTGTTGCATCACATGACTTCCTGTTGCACCACATGACTTCCTGTTGCACCACATTACTTCCTGTTGCACCACATTACTTCCTCTTGTACCACATGACTTCCTGTTGCACCACATTACTTCCTGTTGCACCACATGACGTCTGGTTGCATCACATGACTTCCTGTTGCACCACATGACTTCCTGTTGCATCACATTACTTCCTGTTGCACCACATTACTTCCTGTTGCACCACATGACTTCCTGTTGCACCACATGACTTCCTGTTGCACCACATTACGTCTGGTTGCACCACATGACTTCCTGTTGCACCACATGACTTCCTGTTGCACCACATTACTTCCTGTTGCACCACATGACTTCCTGTTGCACCACATTACTTCCTGTTGCACCACATTACTGTGGTGTGTGTGTGTGTGTGTGTGTGTGTGTGTGTGTGTGTGTGTGTGTGTGTGTGTGTGTGTGTGTGTGTGTGTGTGTGTGTGTGTGTGTGTGTGTGTGTGTGTGTGTGTGTGTGTGTGTGTGTGTGTGTGTGTGTGTGTGTGTGTGTAGGGTAGCAGGTACAGGTGTACAGGTGTTGTCCGTGTCTCACACCGGGATCAGGCTCCTGAAGACAGTGAAGAGCAGCACTGACGAGTCGGACTACTTCAGAGTCCTACGACATTACACGTAGGTTCCTCTACTACTACTACCTTACACTACGTACCTCTAACCCTAACACTAACCCTACTACTACCTTACACTACGTACCTCTAACCCTACTACTACCTTACACTACGTACCTCTAACCCTACTACTACCTTACACTACGTACCTCTAACCCTAACACTAACCCTACTACTACCGTACACTACGTACCTCTAACCCTACTACTACCTACACTGCGTACCTCTAACCCTAATACTACCTTACACTGCCTACCTATAACCCTAACACTAACCCTACTACTACCTTACACTACGTACCTCTAACCCTACTACTTACCTTACTCGTGGGTTCCTCTACTACTACTACTGCCTTACACGTAGGTACCTCTAACCCTACTGCTACCTTACACTACGTACCTCTAACCCTACTACTACCTTACACTACCTACCTCTAACCCTACTACTACCTTACACTACGTACTTCTCTAACCCTACTAATACCTTACACTACCTACCTATAACCCTAACACTAACCCTACTACTACCTTACACTACGTACCTCTAACCCTACTACTACCTTACACGTGGGTTCCTCTACTACTACTACTGCCTTACACGTAGGTACCTCTAACCCTACTAATACCTTACACTACGTACCTCTAACCCTACTAATACATTACACTACGTACCTCTAACCCTACTAATACATTACACTACGTACCTCTAACCCTACTACTAGTAACCTTACACTACGTACCTCTAACCCTACTACTACCTTACACTACGTACCTCTAACCCTACTACTACCTTACACTACGTACCTCTAACCCTAACACTAACCCTACTACTACCGTACACTACGTACCTCTAACCCTACTACTACCTTACACTACCTACCTCTAACCCTAACACTAACCCTAATACTACCTTACACTACCTACCTCTAACCCTAACACTAACCCTACTACTACTTTACACTATGTACCTCTAACCCTACTACTACCTTACACTACCTACCTCTAATCCTACTACTACCTTACACTACGTACCTCTAACCCTAACACTAACCCTACTGCTACTTACACTACGTTGCCTCTAACCCTAACACTAACCCTACTACTACCTTTACACTACCTGCCTATAACCCTAACACTAACCCTACTACTACCTTACACTACGTACCTCTAACCCTACTACTACCTTACACGTAGGTTCCTCTACTACTACTACTGCCTTACACGTAGGTACCTCTAACCCTACTACTACCTTACACTACGTACCTCTAACCCTACTACTACCTTACACTACGTACCTCTAACCCTAACACTAACCCTACTACTACTTTACACTACGTACCTCTAACCCTACTACTACCTTACACTACGTACCTCTAACCCTACTACTACCTTACACTACGTACCTCTAACCCTACTACTACCTTACACTACGTTATTTCTCTTTGTCCTTAGTTATTCTGTGTTTATGTGTCTCCATAGTTACGGTGTCTCTCTGTCTCCGTAGCTACGCGGACATCCTTTTTCTGACCGTACCTTCAGGGAACATGCTGGAGTTTAATCTGACCAATGAGAAGCTGATTCTGTTCTCAGCCAAGGCTCCACAGGTCAAACACATCGTGGACTGCTTCATCACTGAGATCAAGAAGGTGAGAAACACAATACTAACACACTACTAGAAACACAATACTAAATACTAACACACTACTAGAAACACAATACTAAATACTAACACACTACTAGAACCACAATACTAAATACTAACACACTACTAGAAACACAATACTAAATACTAACACACTACTAGAAACACAATACTAAATACTAACACACTACTAGAAACACAATACTAAATACTAACACACTACTAGAAACACAATACTAAATACTAACACACTACTAGAAACACAATACTAAATACTAACACACTACTAGAACCACAATACTAAACACTACTAGAAACACAATACTAAATACTAACACACTACTAGAAACACAATACAATACTAGAAACACAATACTAAATACTAACACACTACTAGAAACACAATACTAAATACTAACACACTACTAGAAACACAATACTAAATACTAACACACTACTAGAACCACAATACTAAATACTAACACACTACTAGAAACACAATACTAAATACTAACACACTACTAGAACCACAATACTAAATACTAACACACTACTAGAACCACAATACTAAATACTAACACACTACTAGAACCACAATACTAAATACTAACACACTACTAGAAACACAATACTAACACACTACTAGAAACACAATACTAAATACTAACACACTACTAGAAACACAATACTAAATACTAACACACTACTAGAAACACAATACTAAATACTAACACACTACTAGAACCACAATACTAAATACTAACACACTACTAGAAACACAATACTAAATACTAACACACTACTAGAACCACAATACTAAATACTAACACACTACTAGAACCACAATACTAAATACTAACACACTACTAGAACCACAATACTAAATACTAACACACTACTAGAAACACAATACTAAATACTAACACACTACTAGAACCACAATACTAAATACTAACACACTACTAGAAACACAATACTAAATACTAACACACTACTAGAACCACAATACTAAATACTAACACACTACTAGAAACACAATACTAAATACTAACACACTACTAGAAACACAATACTAAATACTAACACACTACTAGAACCACAATACTAAATACTAACACACTACTAGAACCACAATACTAAATACTAACACACTACTAGAACCACACTACTAGAACTACTAAATACTAACACACTACTAGAACCACAATACTAAATACTAACACACTACTAGAACCACAATACTAAATACTAACACACTACTAGAACCACAATACTAAATACTAACACACTACTAGAACCACAATACTAAATACTAACACACTACTAGAAACACAATACTAAATACTAACACACTACTAGAACCACAATACTAAATACTAACAAACTACTAGAACCACAATACTAAATACTAACACACTACTAGAAACACAATACTAAATACTAACACACTACTAGAACCACAATACTAAATACTAACACACTACTAGAACCACCATACTAAATACTAACACACTACTAGAACCACAATACTAAATACTAACACACTACTAGAAACACAATACTAAATACTAACACACTACTAGAAACACAATACTAAATACTAACACACTACTAGAAACACAATACTAAATACTAACACACTACTAGAAACACAATACTAAATACTAACACACTACTAGAAACACAATACTAAATACTAACACACTACTAGAAACACAATACTAAATACTAACACACTACTAGAAACACAATACTAAATACTAACACACTACTAGAAACACAATACTAAATACTAACACACTACTAGAAACACAATACTAAATACTAACACACTACTAGAAACACAATACAATACTAAATACTAGAACCACAATACTAAATACAACACTACTAGAAACACAATACTAAATACTAACACACTACTAGAAACACAATACTAAATACTAACACACTACTAGAAACACAATACTAAATACTAACACACTACTAGAAACACAATACTAAATACTAACACACTACTAGAACCACAATACTAAATACTAACACACTACTAGAAACACAATACTAAATACTAACACACTACTAGAACCACAATACTAAATACTAACACACTACTAGAACCACCATACTAAATACTAACACACTACTAGAACCACAATACTAAATACTAACACACTACTAGAAACACAATATTAAATACTAACACACTACTAGAACCACAATACTAAATACTAACAAACTACTAGAACCACAATACTAAATACTAACAAACTACTAGAAACACAATACTAAATACTAACACACTACTAGAAACACAATACTAAATACTAACACACTACTAGAACCACAATACTAAATACTAACACACTACTAGAACCACCATACTAAATACTAACACACTACTAGAACCACAATACTAAATACTAACACACTACTAGAAACACAATACTAAATACTAACACACTACTAGAAACACAATACTAAATACTAACACACTACTAGAAACACAATACTAAATACTAACACACTACTAGAAACACAATACTAAATACTAACACACTACTAGAAACACAATACTAAATACTAACACACTACTAGAAACACAATACTAAATACTAACACACTACTAGAAACAATACTAAATAATAACACACTACTAGAAACACAATACTAAATAATAACACACTACTAGAAACACAATACTAAATACTAACACACTACTAGAACCACAATACTAAATACTAACACACTACTAGAACCACAATACTAAATACTAACACACTACTAGAAACACAATACTAAATACTAACACACTACTAGAAACACAATACTAAATACTAACACACTACTAGAAACACAATACTAAATACTAACACACTACTAGAACCACAATACTAAATACTAACACACTACTAGAACCACAATACTAAATACTAACACACTACTAGAAACACAATACTAAATACTAACACACTACTAGAACCACAATACTAAATACTAACACACTACTAGAAACACAATACTAAATACTAACACACTACTAGAACCACAATACTAAATACTAACACACTACTAGAACCACAATACTAAATACTAACACACTACTAGAACCACAATACTAAATACTAACACACTACTAGAAACACAATATTAAATACTAACACACTACTAGAACCACAATACTAAATACTAACAAACTACTAGAACCACAATACTAAATACTAACAAACTACTAGAAACACAATACTAAATACTAACACACTACTAGAAACACAATACTAAATACTAACACACTACTAGAACCACAATACTAAATACTAACACACTACTAGAACCACCATACTAAATACTAACACACTACTAGAACCACAATACTAAATACTAACACACTACTAGAAACACAATACTAAATACTAACACACTACTAGAAACACAATACTAAATACTAACACACTACTAGAAACACAATACTAAATACTAACACACTACTAGAAACACAATACTAAATACTAACACACTACTAGAAACACAATACTAAATACTAACACACTACTAGAAACACAATACTAAATACTAACACACTACTAGAAACAATACTAAATAATAACACACTACTAGAAACACAATACTAAATAATAACACACTACTAGAAACACAATACTAAATACTAACACACTACTAGAAACACAATACTAAATACTAACACACTACTAGAACCACAATACTAAATACTAACACACTACTAGAAACACAATACTAAATACTAACACACTACTAGAAACACAATACTAAATACTAACACACTACTAGAAACACAATACTAAATACTAACACACTACTAGAACCACAATACTAAATACTAACACACTACTGGAACCACAATACTAAATACTAACACACTACTAGAACCACAATACTAAATACTAACATACTACTAGAAACACAATACTAAATACTAACATACTACTAGAACCACAATACTAAATACTAACACACTACTAGAACCACAATACTAAATACTAACACACTACTAGAACCACAATACTAAATACTAACACACTACTAGAAACACAATACTAAATACTAACACACTACTAGAACCACAATACTAAATACTAACACACTACTATGCTCCTGCTCCAGTTTCAACTGACCTGAGCCCTAGGACCGTGCCCCAGGACTACCTGACATGAAGGCTCCTTGCTGTCCCCAGTCCACCTGACTGTGCTGCTGCTCCAGTTTCAACTGTTCTGCCTTATTATTATTCGACCATGCTGGTCATTTATGAACATTTGAACATCTTGGTCATGTTCTGTTATAATCTCTACCCGGCACAGCCAGAAGAGGACTGGCCACCCCACATAGCCCGGTTCCTCTCTAGGTTTCTTCCTAGGTTTTGGCCTTTCTAGGGAGTTTTCCTAGCCACCGTGCTTTTACACCTGCATTGTTTGCTGTTTGGGGTTTTAGGCTGGGTTTCTGTACAGCACTTTGAGATATCAGCTGATGTACGAAGGGCTATATAAATAAATTTGATTTGATTTGATTTACTAGAACCACAATACTAAATACTAACACACTACTAGAACCACAATACTAAATACTGGCTCTACCATTTAATATCTCTGATAAGGGATGTGGCTCTACAATTTAATATCTCTGATAAGGGATGTGGCTCTACCATTTAATATCTCTGATAAGGGATGTGGCTCTACCATTTAATATCTCTGATAAGGGATGAGGCTCTACCATTTAATATCTCTGATAAGGGATGTGGCTCTACAATTTAATATCTCTGATAAGGGATGTGGATCTACCATTTAATATCTCTGATAAGGGATGTGGCTCTACCATTTAATATCTCTGATAAGGGATGTGGCTCTACAATTTAATATCTCTGATAAGGGATGTGGCTCTACCATTTAATATCTCTGATAAGGGATGTGGCTCTACCATTTAATATCTCTGATAAGGGATGTGGTTCTACAATTTAATATCTCTGATAAGGGATGTGGCTCTACCATTTAATATCTCTAATAAGCGATGTGGCTCTACCATTTAATATCTCTGATAAGGGATGTGGCTCTACCATTTAATAACTCTGATAAGGGATGTGGCTCTACCATTTAATATCTCTGATAAGGGATGTGGCTCTACCATTTAATATCTCTGATAAGGGATGTGGCTCTACCATTTAATATCTCTGATAAGGGATGTGGCTCTACCATTTAATATCTCTGATAAGGGATGTGGCTCTACCATTTAATATCTCTGATAAGGGATGTGGCTCTACCATTTAATATCTCTGATAAGGGATGTGGCTCTACCATTTAATATCTCTGATAAGGGATGTGGCTCTACCATTTAATATCTCTGATAAGGGATGTGGCTCTACCATTTAATATCTCTGATAAGGGATGTGGCTCTACCATTTAATATCTCTGATAAGGGATGTGGCTCTACCATTTAATATCTCTGATAAGGGATGTGGCTCTACCATTTAATATCTCTGATAAGGGATGTGGCTCTACCATTTAATATCTCTGATAATGGATGTGGCTCTACCATTTAATATCTCTGATAAGGGATGTGGCTCTACCATTTAATATCTCTGATAGGAGATGTGGCTCTACCATTTAATATCTCTGATAAGGGATGTGGCTCTACCATTTAATATCTCTGATAAGGGATGTGGCTCTACCATTTAATATCTCTGATAAGGGATGTGGCTCTACCATTTAATATCTCTGATAAGGGATGTGGCTCTACCATTTAATATCTCTGATAAGGGATGTGGCTCTACCATTTAATATCTCTGATAAGGGATGTGGCTCTACCATTTAATATCTCTGATAAGGGATGTGGCTCTACCATTTAATATCTCTGATAAGGGATGTGGCTCTACCATTTAATATCTCTGATAAGGGATGTGGCTCTACCATTTAATATCTCTGATAAGGGATGTGGCTCTACCATTTAATATCTCTGATAAGGGATGTGGCTCTACCATTTAATATCTCTGATAAGGGATGTGGCTCTACCATTTAATATCTCTGATAAGGGATGTGGCTCTACCATTTAATATCTCTGATAAGGGATGTGGCTCTACCATTTAATATCTCTGATAAGGGATGTGGCTCTACCATTTAATATCTCTGATAAGTGGATTTGTTGTTTTGTTATCGGAAATATAAATTCCCACCCCCCCTCCTCCCCCTCTCCCTCCCCCTCCTCCTATTCCGCCCTCCCCCTCTCCCTCCTCCTCTCCCCTCTCCCTCCTCCTCTCCCCTCTCCCTCCCCCTCCTCCCCCTCTCCCTCCTCCTATTCCGCCCTCCCCCTCCTCCCCCTCCTCCTCTCCCTCTCTCCCCCCTCTCCCCTCCCCTCCCCCTCCTCCTCCCCTCTCCCTCCTCCTATTCCCCCTCCCCCTCTCTCCCCCTCTCCCCTCTCCCTCCCCCTCCTCCCCCTCTCCCTCCTCCTATTCCGCCCTCCCCCTCTCTCTCCCCCTCTCCCCTCTCCCTCCCCCTCCTCCCCCTCTCCCTCCTCCTATTCCTCCCTCCCCCTCTCCCCCTCCTCCCCCTCTCCCTCCTCCTATTCCTCCCCCCCCTCCCCTCCTCCTCTCTCCTCCTCCCCCCTCTCCCTCCCCCTCTCCCTCCTCCCCTCTCCCTCCTCCTATTCCGCCCTACCCCTCTCCCTCCTCCTCCCCTCCTCCCCCTCTCCTCTCCCCCTCTCCCCTCCTCTCCCCTCTCCCTCCCCCTCTCCCTCCCCCTCCTCCCCCTCTCCCTCCTCCTATTCCGCCCTCCCCTCTCCCCCTCCTCTCCCCTCTCCCTCCCCTCTCCCTCCCCCTCCTCCCCCTCTCCCTCCTCCTATTCCACCCTCCCCCTCTCCCCTCCTCCTCTTCCAGGACTCTGAGTATGTGGTAGCAGAGCGTAACTTCGTGACAGACGAGCGTCCTCTGCTCGCTTTCCATAAAGGTGACATCATCAGGCTGCAAGTCACAGAAGGACTGGAAAAGGGTGAGCCCCGCCCCCTCCCCCATACACACTGATGACATCACAGCCCTACACACATACGGCCTCCAACTGTGTGTGTGTGTGTGTGTGTGTGTGTGTGTGTGTGTGTGTGTGTGTGTGTGTGTGTGTGTGTGTGTGTGTGTGTGTGTGTGTGTGTGTGTGTGTGTGTGTGTGTGTGTGTGTGTGTGTGTGTGTGTGTGTGTGTGTGTGTGTGTGTGTGTGTGTGTGTGTGTGTGTTACAGGATACAGCTACGGCTCTGTTGTGAGGAAGAAGGTGATGTTTCTGGAGGAGATGAAGAGAGACACGCCAGACTTTGGTGAGACGACATCTCTCTCTCCTCTTCCTCCACCTCATCTCTCTCCTCTTCCTCCACCTCATCTCTCTCTCCTCTTCCTCCACCTCATCTCGCTCTTCTCTTCCTCCACCTCATCTCTCTCTCCTCTTCCTCCACCTCATCTCTCTCTCCTCTTCCTCCACCTCATCTCTCTCTCCTCTTCCTCCACCTCATCTCTCTCCTCTTCATCTCTCTCCTCTTCATCTCTCTCCTCTTCCTCCACCTCATCTCTCTCCTCTTCCTCCACCTCATCTCTCTCCTCTTCCTCCACCTCATCTCTCTCCTCTTCCTCCACCTCATCTCTCTCTCCTCTTCCTCCACCTCATCTCTCTCTCCTCTTCCTCCACCTCATCTCTCTCTCCTCTTCCTCCACCTCATCTCTCTCTCCTCTTCCTCCACCTCATCTCTCTCCTCTTCCTCCACCTCATCTCTCTCCCCTCTTCCTCCACCTCATCTCTCTCCTCTTCATCTCTCTCCTCTTCCTCCACCTCATCTCTCTCTCCTCTTCATTCACCTCATCTCTCTCTCCTCTTCCTTCACCTCATCTCTCTCCTCTTCCTCCACCTCATCTCTCTCTCCTCTTCCTTCACCTCATCTCTCTCCTCTTCCTCCACCTCATCTCTCTCTCCTCTTCATTCACCTCATCTCTCTCCTCTTCCTTCACCTCATCTCTCTCCTCTTCCTCCACCTCATCTCTCTCCTCTTCCTCCACCTCATCTCTCTCTCCTCTTCATTCACCTCATCTCTCTCCTCTTCCTTCACCTCATCTCTCTCCTCTTCCTCCACCTCATCTCTCTCCTCTTCATCTCTCTCCTCTTCCTCCACCTCATCTCTCTCTCCTCTTCATTCACCTCATCTCTCTCCTCTTCCTTCACCTCATCTCTCTCCTCTTCCTCCACCTCATCTCTCTCTCCTCTTCCTTCACCTCATCTCTCTCCTCTTCCTCCACCTCATCTCTCTCCTCTTCCTCCACCTCATCTCTCTCCTCTTTCTTCATCTCATCTCTCCCTCTTCCTCCACCTCATCTCTCTCCTCTTCATCTCTCTCCTCTTCCTCCACCTCATCTCTCTCCCCTCTTCCTCCACCTCATCTCTCTCCTCTTCATCTCTCTCCTCTTCCTCCACCTCATCTCTCTCCTCTTCATCTCTCTCCTCTTCCTCCACCTCATCTCTCTCCTCTTCCTCCACCTCATCTCTCTCTCTTCATCTCTCTCCTCTTCATCTCTCTCCTCTTCCTTCACCTCATCTCTCTCCTCTTCCTCCACCTCATCTCTCTCCTCTTCCTCCACCTCATCTCTCTCTCCTCTTCCTCCACCTCATCTCTCTCCTCTTCCTCCACCTCATCTCTCTCCTCTTCATCTCTCTCCTCTTCCTCCACCTCATCTCTCTCCTCTTCCTCCACCTCATCTCTCTCCTCTTCATCTCTCTCCTCTTCCTCCACCTCATCTCTCTCCTCTTCATCTCTCTCCTCTTCCTCCACCTCATCTCTCTCCTCTTCCTCCACCTCATCTCTCTCCTCTTCATCTCTCTCCTCTTCCTCCACCTCATCTCTCTCCTCTTCATCTCTCTCCTCTTCCTCCACCTCATCTCTCTCCTCTTCATCTCTCTCCTCTTCCTCCACCTCATCTCTCTCTCCTCTTCCTCCACCTCATCTCTCTCCTCTTCCTCCACCTCATCTCTCTCCTCTTCCTCCACCTCATCTCTCTCCTCTTCCTCCACCTCATCTCTCTCCCTCTTCCTCCACCTCATCTCTCTCCTCTTCATCTCTCTCCTCTTCCTCCACCTCATCTCTCTCCTCTTCCTCCACCTCATCTCTCTCCTCTTCATCTCTCTCCTCTCTCTCCTCTTCATCTCTCTCCTCTTCCTCCACCTCATCTCTCTCCTCTTCATCTCTCTCCTCTCTCTCCACCTCATCTCTCTCCACCTCATCTCTCTCCTCTTGCTCCACCTCATCTCTCTCTCCTCTCTCTCCTCTTCATCGCTCTCCTCTCTCTCCACCTCATCTCTCTCCACCTCATCTCTCTCCTCTTCCTCCACCTCATCTCTCCATCCGTCTCTCCTGTGTGTGTTTCCTGTCTGTTGTTCCACCTCATCTCTCTCTCCTCTCTCTCCTCTTCATCTCTCTCCTCTCTCTCCACCTCATCTCTCTCCTCTTGCTCCACCTCATCTCTCTCCTCTTCATCTCTCTCCTCTTCATCTCTCTCCTCTCTTTCACCTCATCTCTCTCCACCTCATCTCTCTCCTCTTGCTCCACCTCATCTCTCTCTCTCTCTCTCCTCTTCATCTCTCTCCTCTTCCTCCACCTCATCTCTCTCCTCTTCCTCCACCTCATCTCTCTCCTCTTCCTCCACCTCATCTCTCCATCCGTCTCTCCTGTGTGTGTTTCCTGTCTGTTGTTCCACCTCATCTCTCCATCCGTCTCTCCTGTGTGTGTTTCCCCTGTCTGTTGTTCTACCAGGTTGGAAGTTTGGAGGGGTGTTTGGTCGTGCAGGGGCGTTCCCGACAGATTGTGTCCGTCCCGTCGCCGCCCCTGACTTCCTGTCCATCCCGGTTGACCGCAGGGCGGAGCTTAAAGGAGGAGCAGGACGGGTTGCCGTGACATCAGCTATGGCTGTGGCCGTGGCGTCCAGCGCGGCCGCTCACGAGATAGACCCAACCCTGGAGGTGCAAACTGATACACACACTGTAGTACACCAGATAGACCCCACCCTGGAGGTACACACTGATACACACACTGTAGTACACCAGATAGACCCCCACCCTGGAGGTACACACTGATACACACACTGTAGTACACCAGATAGACCCCCACCCTGGAGGTGCACACTGATACACACACTGTAGTACACCAGATAGACCCCCACCCTGGAGGTACACACTGATACACACACTGTAGTACACCAGATAGACCCCCACCCTGGATGTACACACTGATACACACACTGTAGTACACCAGATAGACCCCACCCTGGAGGTACACACTGATACACACACTGTAGTACACCAGATAGACCCAGACCCTGGAGGTACACACTGATACACACACTGTAGTACACCAGATAGACCCCACCCTGGATGTACACACTGATACACACACTGTAGTACACCAGATAGACCCAGACCCTGGAGGTACACACTGATACACACACTGTAGTACACCAGATAGACCCCCACCCTGGAGGTACACACTGATACACACACTGTAGTACACCAGATAGACCCCACCCTGGATGTACACACTGATACACACACTGTAGTACACCAGATAGACCCAGACCCTGGAGGTACACACTGATACACACACTGTAGTACACCAGATAGACCCCACCCTGGAGGTACACACTGATACACACACTGTAGTACACCAGATAGACCCAGACCCTGGAGGTACACTGATACACACACTGTAGTACACCAGATAGACCCCACCCATGGAGGTACACACTGATACACACACTGTAGTACACCAGATAGACCCAGACCCTGGAGGTACACACTGATACACACACTGTAGTACACCAGATAGACCCAGACCCTGGAGGTACACACTGATACACACACTGTAGTACACCAGATAGACCCAGACCCTGGAGGTACACACTGATACACACACTGTAGTACACCAGATAGACCCAGACCCTGGAGGTACACACTGATACACACACTGTAATACACCAGATAGACCCCCACCCTGGAGGTACACACTGATACACACACTGTAGTACACCAGATACCCCCCACCCTGGAGGTACACACTGATACACACACTGTAGTACACCAGATAGACCCAGACCCTGGAGGTACACACTGATACACACACTGTAGTACACCAGATAGACCCCACCCTGGAGGTACACACTGATACACACACTGTAGTACACCAGATAGACCCCCACCCTGGAGGTACACACTGATACACACACTGTAGTACACCAGATAGACCCCACCCTGGAGGTACACACTGATACACACACTGTAGTACACCAGATAGACCCCACCCTGGAGGTACACACTGATACACACACTGTAGTACACCAGATAGACACACTGTAGTACACCAGACCCTGGAGGTACACACTGATACACACACTGTAGTACACCAGATAGGACCCCAGACCCTGGTACACCAGATAGTACACACTGATACACACACTGTAGTACACCAGATAGACCCCACCCTGGAGGTACACACTGATACACACACTGTAGTACACCAGATAGACCCAGACCCTGGAGGTACACTGATACACACACTGTAGTACACCAGATAGACCCCACCCTGGAGGTACACACTGATACACACACTGTAGTACACCAGATAGACCCAGACCACTGATACACACACTGGTACACCAGATAGACCCAGACCCTACACACTGATACACACACTGTAGTACACCAGATAGACCCCACCCTGGAGTACACACTGATACACACACTGTAGTACACCAGATAGACCCCACCCTGGAGGTACACACTGATACACACACTGTAGTACACCAGATAGACCCCCCTGGAGACCCTGGAGGTACACTGATACACACACTGTAGTACACCAGATAGACCCCCACCCTGGAGGTACACACTGATACACACACTGTAGTACACCAGATAGACCCCCACCCTGGAGGTACACACTGATACACACACTGTAGTACACCAGATAGACCCCCACCCTGGAGGTACACACTGATACACACACTGTAGTACACCAGATAGACCCCCACCCTGGAGGTACACACTGATACACACACTGTAGTACACCAGATAGACCCCCACCCTGGAGGTACACACTGATACACACACTGTAGTACACCAGATAGACCCCACCCTGGAGGTACACACTGATACACACACTGTAGTACACCAGATAGACCCCACCCTGGAGGTACA
This sequence comes from Oncorhynchus keta, assembly GCF_023373465.1. NCBI lineage: Eukaryota > Metazoa > Chordata > Actinopteri > Salmoniformes > Salmonidae > Oncorhynchus > Oncorhynchus keta. Next base: position 21,553 of record NW_026283422.1, on the reverse strand, counting down.
CACTGATACACACACTGTAGTACACCAGATAGACCCAGACCCTGGAGGTACACACTGATACACACACTGTAGTACACCAGATAGACCCCACCCTGGAGGTACACACTGATACACACACTGTAGTACACCAGATAGACCCAGACCCTGGAGGTACACACTGATACACACACTGTAGTACACCAGATACCCTGGACCCACTGAGACCCTGGACCCTGGGTACACACTGATACACACACTGTAGTACACCAGATAGACCCCACCCTGGAGGTACACACTGACACTGTACACCAGATAGACCCCCACCCTGGAGGTACACACTGATACACACACTGTAGTACACCAGATAGACCCCCACCCTGGAGGTACACACTGATACACACACTGTAGTACACCAGATAGACCCCACCCTGGAGGTACACACTGATACACACACTGTAGTACACCAGATAGACCCCACCCTGGAGGTACACACTGATACACACACTGTAGTACACCAGATAGACCCCACCCTGGAGGTACACACTGATACACACACTGTAGTACACCAGATAGACCCCACCCTGGAGGTACACACTGATACACACACTGTAGTACACCAGATAGACCCACCCTGGAGGTACCACTGATACACACACTGTAGTACACCAGATAGACCCCACCCTGGAGGTACACACTGATACACACACTGTAGTACACCAGATAGACCCCCAGACCCTGGATACACACTGACCCACTGTAGTACACCAGATGACCCCACCCTGGAGGTACACACTGATACACACACTGTAGTACACCAGATAGACCCCACCTGGAGGTACACACTGATACACACACTGTAGTACACCAGATAGACCCAGACCCTGGAGGTACACACTGATACACACACTGTAGTACACCAGATAGACCCCACCCTGGAGGTACACACTGATACACACACTGTAGTACACCAGATAGACCCAGACCCTGGAGGTACACACTGATACACACACTGTAGTACACCAGATAGACCCCCACCCTGGAGGTACACACTGATACACACACTGTAGTACACCAGATAGACCCCACCCTGGAGGTACACACTGATACACACACTGTAGTACACCAGATAGACCCCCACCCTGGAGGTACACACTGATACACACACTGTAGTACACCAGATAGACCCCACCCTGGAGGTACACACTGATACACACACTGTAGTACACCAGATAGACCCAGACCCTGGAGGTACACCACTGGATAGACCCCACCCTGGAGGTACACACTGATACACACACTGTAGTACACCAGATAGACCCCACCCTGGAGGTACACACTGATACACACACTGTAGTACACCAGATAGACCCCACCCTGGAGGTACACACTGATACACACACTGTAGTACACCAGATAGACCCCACCCTGGAGGTACACACTGATACACACACTGTAGTACACCAGATAGACCCAGACCCTGGAGGTACACACTGATACACACACTGTAGTACACCAGATAGACCCCACCCTGGAGGTACACACTGATACACACACTGTAGTACACCAGATAGACCCAGACCCTGGAGGTACACACTGATACACACACTGTAGTACACCAGATAGACCCAGACCCTGGAGGTACACACTGATACACACACTGTGGAGTACACACAGATAGACCCAGACCCTGGAGGTACACACTGATACACACACTGTAGTACACCAGATAGACCCAGACCCTGGAGGTACACACTGATACACACACTGTAGTACACCAGATAGACCCCACCCTGGAGGTACACACTGATACACACACTGTAGTACACCAGATAGACCCCCACCCTGGAGGTACACACTGATACACACACTGTAGTACACCAGATAGACCCCCACCCTGGAGGTACACACTGATACACACACTGTAGTACACCAGATAGACCCCACCCTGGGACCCTGGAGGTACACCCTGGACTGATACACACACTGTAGTACACCAGATAGACCCAGACCCTGGAGGTACACACTGATACACACACTGTAGTACACCAGATAGACCCCACCCTGGAGGTACACACTGATACACACACTGTAGTACACCAGATAGACCCAGACCCTGGAGGTACACACTGATACACACACTGTAGTACACCAGATAGACCCCACCCTGGAGGTACCACTGGAGGTACCCTGGACACTGATACACACACTGTAGTACACCAGATAGACCCAGACCCTGGAGGTACACACTGATACACACACTGTAGTACACCAGATAGACCCACCCTGGAGGTACACACTGATACACACACTGTAGTACACCAGATAGACCCAGACCCTGGAGGTACACACTGATACACACACTGTAGTACACCAGATAGACCCCACCCTGGAGGTGATACACACACTGTAGTACACAGATAGACCCCACCCTGGAGGTACACACTGATACACACACTGTAGTACACCAGATAGACCCCCACCCTGGAGGTACACACTGATACACACACTGTAGTACACCAGATAGACCCCCACCCTGGAGGTACACACTGATACACACACTGTAGTACACCAGATAGACCCCACCCTGGACCCTGATACACACACTGTAGTACACTGATAGACCCCCACCCTGGAGGTACACACTGATACACACACTGTAGTACACCAGATAGACCCCACCCTGGAGGTACACACTGATACACACACTGTAGTACACCAGATAGACCCCACCCTGGAGGTACACTGATACACACTGTAGTACACCAGATAGACCCCCACCCTGGAGGTACACACTGATACACACACTGTAGTACACCAGATAGACCCCACCCTGGAGGTACACACTGATACACACACTGTAGTACACCAGATAGACCCCACCCTGGAGGTGATACACACTGATACAGACACTGTAGTACACCAGATAGACCCCCACCCTGGAGGTACACACTGATACACACACTGTAGTACACCAGATAGACCCACCCTGGAGGTACACACTGATACACACACTGTAGTACACCAGATAGACCCAGACCCTGGAGGTACACACTGATACACACACTGTAGTACACCAGATAGACCCCACCCTGGAGGTACACACTGATACACACACTGTAGTACACCAGATAGACCCAGACCCTGGAGGTACACTGATACACACACTGTAGTACACCAGATAGACCCCCACCCTGGAGGTACACACTGATACACACACTGTAGTACACCAGATAGACCCCACCCTGGAGGTACACACTGATACACACACTGTAGTACACCAGATAGACCCAGACCCTGGAGGTACACACTGATACACACACTGTAGTACACCAGATAGACCCCACCCTGGAGGTACACACTGATACACACACTGTAGTACACCAGATAGACCCCCACCCTGGAGGTACACACTGATACACACACTGTAGTACACCAGATAGACCCCCACCCTGGAGGTACCCTGATACACACACTGAGTACACCAGATAGACCCACCCTGGAGGTACACACTGATACACACACTGTAGTACACCAGATAGACCCCACCCTGGAGGTACACTGATACACACACTGTAGTACACCAGATAGACCCCACCCTGGAGGTACACACTGATACACACACTGTAGTACACCAGATAGACCCCCACCCTGGAGGTACACACTGATACACACACTGTAGTACACCAGATAGACCCCACCCTGGAGGTACACACTGATACACACACTGTAGTACACCAGATAGACCCAGACCCTGGAGGTACACACTGATACACACACTGTAGTACACCAGATAGACCCCACCCTGGAGGTACACACTGATACACACACTGTAGTACACCAGATAGACCCCACCCTGGAGGTACACACTGATACACACACTGTAGTACACCAGATAGACCCACCCTGGAGGTACACACTGATACACACACTGTAGTACACCAGATAGACCCCACCCTGGAGGTACACACTGATACACACACTGTAGTACACCAGATAGACCCCACCCTGGAGTACACACTGATACACACACTGTAGTACACAGACCCAGACCCTGGAGGTACACTGTACACACTGTAGTACAGATAGACCCCACCCTGGAGGTACACACTGATACACACACTGTAGTACACCAGATAGACCCAGACCCTGGAGGTACACACTGATACACACACTGTAGTACACCAGATAGACCCCACCCTGGAGGTACACACTGATACACACACTGTAGTACACCAGATAGACCCAGACCCTGGAGGTACACACTGATACACACACTGTAGTACACCAGATAGACCCCACCCTGGAGGTACACTGATACACACACTGTAGTACACCAGATAGACCCCACCCTGGAGGTACACACTGATACACACACTGTAGTACACCAGATAGACCCACCCTGGAGACCCTGGAGGATACACACTGATACACACACTGTAGTACACCAGATAGACCCCCACCCTGGAGGTACACACTGATACACACACTGTAGTACACCAGATAGACCCTGGGGTACCACCCTGGAGGTACACACCCTGATACACACACTGTAGTACACCAGATAGACCCCCACCCTGGAGGTACACACTGATACACACACTGTAGTACACCAGATAGACCCCCACCCTGGAGGTACACACTGATACACACACTGTAGTACACCAGATAGACCCCCACCCTGGAGGTACACACTGATACACACACTGTAGTACACCAGATAGACCCCCACCCTGGAGGTACACACTGATACACACACTGTAGTACACCAGATAGACCCCACCCTGGATGTACACACTGATACACACACTGTAGTACACCAGATAGACCCAGACCCTGGAGGTACACACTGATACACACACTGTAGTACACCAGATAGACCCCACCCTGGAGGTACACACTGATACACACACTGTAGTACACCAGATAGACCCAGACCCTGGAGGTACACACTGATACACACACTGTAGTACACCAGATAGACCCAGACCCTGGAGGTACACACTGATACACACACTGTAGTACACCAGATAGACCCAGACCCTGGAGGTACACACTGATACACACACTGTAGTACACCAGATAGACCCCCACCCTGGAGGTACACACTGATACACACACTGTAGTACACCAGATAGACCCCACCCTGGAGGTACACACTGATACACACACTGTAGTACACCAGATAGACCCAGACCCTGGAGGTACACACTGATACACACACTGTAGTACACCAGATAGACCCAGACCCTGGAGGTAGGATACACACTGTGATACACACACTGTAGTACACCAGATAGACCCACCCTGGGTACACTGATACCACTGGAGTACACCAGATAGACCCCCACCCTGGAGGTACACTGATACACACTGTAGTACACCAGATAGACCCAGACCCTGGAGGTACACACTGATACACACACTGTAGTACACCAGATAGACCCCACCCTGGAGGTACACACTGATACACTGTACACCAGATAGACCCCACCCTGGAGGTACACACAGATAGACCCCACCCTGGAGGTACACACTGATACACACACTGTAGTACACCAGATAGACCCCCACCCTGGAGGTACACACTGATACACACACTGTAGTACACCAGATAGACCCAGACCCTGGAGGTACACACTGATACACACACTGTAGTACACCAGATAGACCCCCCCCTGGAGGTACACACTGATACACACACTGTAGTACACCAGATAGACCCCACCCTGGAGGTACACACTGATACACACACTGTAGTACACCAGATAGACCCCCACCCTGGAGGTACACACTGATACACACACTGTAGTACACCAGATAGACCCCCACCCTGGAGGTACACACTGATACACACACTGTAGTACACCAGATAGACCCCCACCCTGGAGGTACACACTGATACACACACTGTAGTACACCAGATAGACCCCACCCTGGAGGTACACACTGATACACACACTGTAGTACACCAGATAGACCCCACCCTGGAGGTACACACTGATACACACACTGTAGTACACCAGATAGACCCCACCCTGGAGGATACACCCTGGACTGATACACACACTGTAGTACACCAGATAGACCCCACCCTGGAGGTACACACTGATACACACACTGTAGTACACCAGATAGACCCCACCCTGGAGGTACACTGATACACACACTGTAGTACACCAGATAGACCCCACCCTGGAGGTACACACTGATACACACACTGTAGTACACCAGATAGACCCCCACCCTGGAGGTACACACTGATACACACACTGTAGTACACCAGATAGACCCCACCCTGGAGGTACACACTGATACACACACTGTAGTACACCAGATAGACCCCCCACCCTGGAGGTACACTGATACACACACTGTAGTACACCAGATAGACCCCACCCTGGAGGTACACACTGATACACACACTGTAGTACACCAGATAGACCCAGACCCTGGAGGTACACACTGATACACACACTGTAGTACACCAGATAGACCCACCCTGGACCCTGGACACACTGTAGTACACCAGATAGACCCCACACTGATACACACACTGTAGTACACCAGATAGACCCAGACCCTGGAGTACACTGATACACACACTGTAGTACACCAGATAGACCCAGACCCTGGAGTACACCAGATACCCCCACCCTGGAGGTACACTGATACACACACTGTAGTACACCAGATAGACCCCACCCTGGAGGTACACACTGATACACACACTGTAGTACACCAGATAGACCCCCACCCTGGAGGTACACACTGATACACACACTGTAGTACACCAGATAGACCCCCACCCTGGAGGTACACACTGATACACACACTGTAGTACACCAGATAGACCCCACCCTGGAGGTACACACTGATACACACACTGTAGTACACCAGATAGACCCACCCTGGAGGTACACACTGATACACACACTGTAGTACACCAGATAGACCCCCACCCTGGAGGTACACTGATACACACACTGTAGTACACCAGATAGACCCCCACCCTGGAGGTACACACTGATACACACACTGTAGTACACCAGATAGACCCCACCCTGGAGGTACACACTGATACACACACTGTAGTACACCAGATAGACCCCCACCCTGGAGGTACACTGATACACACACTGTAGTACACCAGATAGACCCCCACCCTGGAGGTACACTGATACACACACTGTAGTACACCAGATAGACCCCCACCCTGGAGGTACACACTGATACACACACTGTAGTACACCAGATAGACCCCACCCTGGAGGTACACACTGTACACACTGATACAGACCCAGACCCTGGAGGTAGTACACCAGATAGACCCCCACCCTGGAGGTACACACTGATACACACTGTAGTACACCAGATAGACCCCCACCCTGGAGGTACACACTGATACACACACTGTAGTACACCAGATAGACCCCACCCTGGAGTACACACTGATGCACACTGTAGTACACCAGATAGACACCACCCTGGAGGTACACTGATGCAGATAGACCCCCACCCTGGAGGTACACACTGATACACACTGTAGTACACCAGATAGACCCCCCACCCTGGAGGTACACACTGATACACACACTGTAGTACACCAGATAGACCCCACCCTGGAGGTACACACTGATACACACACTGTAGTACACCAGATAGACCCCCACCCTGGAGGTACACACTGATACACACACTGTAGTACACCAGATAGACCCCACCCTGGAGGTACACACTGATACACACACTGTAGTACACCAGATAGACCCCACCCTGGAGGTACACTGATACACACACTGTAGTACACCAGATACACCCAGACCCTGGATAGGTACACACCCTGATACACACACTGTAGTACACCAGATAGACCCCACCCTGGAGGTACACACTGATACACACACTGTAGTACACCAGATAGACCCAGACCCTGGAGGTACACACACACTGATACACACACACACTGTAGTACACCAGATAGACCCAGACCCTGGAGGTACACACTGATACACACCCTGGACTGTAGTACACCAGATAGACCCAGACCCTGGAGGTACACACTGATACACACACTGTAGTACACCAGATAGACCCAGACCCTGGAGGTACACACTGATACACACACTGTAGTACACCAGATAGACCCAGACCCTGGAGGTACACACTGATACACACACTGTAGTACACCAGATAGACCCCCACCCTGGAGGTACACACTGATACACACACTGTAGTACACCAGATAGACCCCCCTGGAGGTACCCTGGAGTACACCAGATAGACCCACCCTGGACTGATACACACTGTAGTACACCAGATAGACCCCCACCCTGGAGGTACACACTGATACACACACTGTAGTACACCAGATAGACCCAGACCCTGGAGGTACACTGATACACACACTGTAGTACACCAGATAGACCCCACCCTGGAGGTACACACTGATACACACACTGTACACTGTAGTACCCAGATAGACCCAGACCCTGGAGGTACACACTGATACACACACTGTAGTACACCAGATAGACCCCACCCTGGAGGTACACACTGATACACACTGTAGTACACCAGATAGACCCCACCCTGGAGGTACACACTGATACACACACTGTAGTACACCACCCTGGATAGATACCCACTGTAGTACCAGATGGACCCCCACCCTGGAGGTACACACTGATACACACACTGTAGTACACCAGATAGACCCAGACCCTGGAGGTACACACTGATACACACACTGTAGTACACCAGATAGACCCCCACCCTGGAGGTACACACTGATACACACACTGTAGTACACCAGATAGACCCCCCCTGGAGGTACACACTGATACACACACTGTAGTACACCAGATAGACCCCACCCTGGAGGTACCACTGATACACACACTGGTACACAGATAGATCCCCCACCCTGGAGGTACACACTGACACACACTGTAGTACACCAGATAGACCCCCACCCTGGAGGTACACACTGATACACACACTGTAGTACACCAGATAGACCCCCACCCTGGAGGTACACACTGTGGAGGTACACTGATACACACACTGTAGTACACCAGATAGACCCCACCCTGGAGGTACACTGATACACACACTGTACACCAGATAGACCCCCACCCTGGAGGTACACACTGATACACACACTGTAGTACACCAGATAGACCCAGACCCTGGAGGTACACACTGATACACACACTGTAGTACACCAGATAGACCCCCACCCTGGAGGTACACACTGATACACACACTGTAGTACACCAGATAGACCCCCAGACCCTGGAGGTACACACTGATACACACACTGTAGTACACCAGATAGACCCCACCCTGGAGGTACACACTGATACACACACTGTAGTACACCAGATAGACCCCACCCTGGAGGTACACACTGATACACACACTGTAGTACACCAGATAGACCCCACCCTGGAGGTACACACTGATACACACACTGTAGTACACCAGATAGACCCCACCCTGGAGGTACACTGATACACACACTGTAGTACACCAGATAGACCCCACCCTGGAGGTACACACTGATACACACACTGTAGTACACCAGATAGACCCAGACCTGGAGGTACACACTGATACACACTGTGGATACACACACACACGACCCTGGAGGTACACACTGATACACACACTGTAGTACACCAGATAGACCCCCACCCTGGAGGTACACACTGATACACACACTGTAGTACACCAGATAGACCCCACCCTGGAGGTACACACTGATACACACACTGTAGTACACCAGATAGACCCCACCCTGGAGGTACACACTGATACACACACTGTAGTACACCAGATAGACCCAGACCCTGGAGGTACACACTGATACACACACTGTAGTACACCAGATAGACCCCACCCTGGAGGTACACACTGATACACACACTGTAGTACACCAGATAGACCCAGACCCTGGAGGTACACACTGATACACACACTGTAGTACACCAGATAGACCCCCACCCTGGAGGTACACACTGATACACACACTGTAGTACACCAGATAGACCCAGACCCTGGAGGTACACACTGATACACACACTGTAGTACACCAGATAGACCCCCACCCTGGAGGTACACACTGATACACACACTGTAGTACACCAGATAGACCCAGACCCTGGAGGTACACACTGATACACACACTGTAGTACACCAGATAGACCCAGACCCTGGAGGTACACACTGATACACACACTGTAGTACACCAGATAGACCCAGACCCTGGAGGTACACACTGATACACACACTGTAGTACACCAGATAGACCCCCACCCTGGAGGTACACACTGATACACACACTGTAGTACACCAGATAGACCCCACCCTGGAGGTACACACTGATACACACACTGTAGTACACCAGATAGACCCCACCCTGGAGGTACACACTGATACACACACTGTAGTACACCAGATAGACCCCACCCTGGAGGTACACACTGATACACACACTGTAGTACACCAGATAGACCCAGACCCTGGAGGTACACACTGATACACACACTGTAGTACACCAGATAGACCCCCACCCTGGAGGTACACACTGATACACACACTGTAGTACACTGACCCAGACCCTGGAGGTACACACTGATACACACACTGTAGTACACCCCCAGACCCTGGAGGTACACACTGATACACACACTGTAGTACACCAGATAGACCCAGACCCTGGAGGTACACACTGATACACACACTGTAGTACACCAGATAGACCCCACCCTGGAGGTACACACTGATACACACACTGTAGTACACCAGATAGACCCCACCCTGGAGGTACACACTGATACACACACTGTAGTACACCAGATAGACCCCACCCTGGACCCTGGAGGTACACACTGATACACACACTGTAGTACACCCCAGATACACACTGCAGACCCCAGATAGACCCTGGAGGTACACACTGATACACACACTGTAGTACACCAGATAGACCCCACCCTGGAGGTACACACTGATACACACACTGTAGTACACCAGATAGACCCCACCCTGGAGGTACACACTGATACACACACTGTAGTACACCAGATAGACCCCCACCCTGGAGGTACACACTGATACACACACTGTAGTACACCAGATAGACCCCACCCTGGAGGTACACACTGATACACACACTGTAGTACACCAGATAGACCCCACCCTGGAGGTACACACTGATACACACACTGTAGTACACCAGATAGACCCCACCCTGGAGGTACACACTGATACACACACTGTAGTACACCAGATGACCCAGACCCACTGACCCTGGATAGACCCAGACCCTGGAGGTACACACTGATACACACACTGTAGTACACCAGATAGACCCAGACCCTGGAGGTACACACTGATACACACACTGTAGTACACCAGATAGACCCCCACCCTGGAGGTACACACTGATACCCTGGACACCAGATAGACCCCCACCCTGATACACACTGATACACACACTGTAGTACACCAGATAGACCCCACCCTGGAGGTACACACTGATACACACACTGTAGTACACCAGATAGACCCAGACCCTGGAGGTACACACTGATACACACACTGTAGTACACCAGATAGACCCCCACCCTGGAGGTGACACACTGATACCCCCACCCTGGACACTGTACACACACTGTACACCAGATAGACCCCCGACCCTGGAGGTACACACTGATACACACACTGTAGTACACCAGATAGACCCACCCTGGAGGTACACACTGATACACACACTGTAGTACACCAGATAGACCCCCCCTGGAGGTACACACTGATACACACACTGTAGTACACCAGATAGACCCCCACCCTGGAGGTACACACTGATACACACACTGTAGTACACCAGATAGACCCCCCCCCTGGAGGTACACACTGATACACACACTGTAGTACACCAGATAGACCCCACCCTGGAGGTACACACTGATACACACACTGTAGTACACCAGATAGACCCAGACCCTGGAGGTACACACTGATACACACTGTAGTACACCAGATAGACCCCACCCTGGAGGTACACACTGATACACACACTGTAGTACACCAGATAGACCCCCTGGACCCTGGAGGTACACACCCTGATACACACTGATACACACTGTAGTACACCAGATAGACCCAGACCCTGGAGGTACACACTGATACACACACTGTAGTACACCAGATAGACCCAGACCCTGGAGGTACACACTGATACACACACTGTAGTACACCAGATAGACCCCCACACCACCAGATGACCCAGACCCTGGAGGTACACACTGATACACACACTGTACACCAGATAGACCCACCCTGGAGGTACACATACACTGTAGTACACCAGATAGACCCCACCCTGGAGGTACACTGATACACACACTGTAGTACACCAGATAGACCCCACCCTGGAGGTACACACTGATACACACACTGTAGTACACCAGATAGACCCAGACCCTGGAGGTACACACTGATACACACACTGTAGTACACCAGATAGACACCCTGGAGATACACACACTGACCCAGATAGACCCCACCCTGGAGGTACACACTGATACACACACTGTAGTACACCAGATAGACCCAGACCCTGGAGGTACACACTGATACACACACTGTAGTACACCAGATAGACCCCCTGACCCTGGAGGTACACACCCTGATACACACACTGTAGTACACCAGATAGACCCCACCCTGGAGGTACACACTGATACACACACTGTAGTACACCAGATAGACCCCCACCCTGGAGGTACACACTGATACACACACTGTAGTACACCAGATAGACCCCACCCTGGAGGTACACACTGATACACACACTGTAGTACACCAGATAGACCCAGACCCTGGAGGTACACACTGATACACACACTGTAGTACACCAGATAGACCCAGACCCTGGAGGTACACACTGATACACACACTGTAGTACACCAGATAGACCCCCACCCTGGAGGTACACACTGATACACACACTGTAGTACACCAGATAGACCCCACCCTGGAGGTACACACTGATACACACACTGATACACACACCCTGTAGTACACCAGATAGACCCCCACCCTGGAGGTACACACTGATACACACACTGTAGTACACACAGATAGACCCAGACCCTGGAGGTACACACTGATACACACACTGTAGTACACCAGATAGGACCCTGATACACACCCTGGAGGTACACACTGATACACACACTGTAGTACACCAGATAGACCCAGACCCTGGAGGTACACACTGATACACACACTGTAGTACACCAGATAGACCCCCACCTGGAGGTACACACTGATACACACACTGTAGTACACCAGATAGACCCCCACCCTGGAGGTACACACTGATACACACACTGTAGTACACCAGATAGACCCCCACCCTGGAGGTACACACTGATACACACACTGTAGTACACCAGATAGACCCCACCCTGGAGGTACACACTGATACACACACTGTAGTACACCAGATAGACCCAGACCCTGGAGGTACACACTGATACACACACTGTAGTACACCAGATAGACCCCACCCTGGAGGTACACACTGATACACACACTGTAGTACACCAGATAGACCCCACCCTGGAGGTACACACTGATACACACACTGTAGTACACCAGATAGACCCAGACCCTGGAGGTACACACTGATACACACACTGTAGTACACCAGATAGACCCAGACCCTGGACCCTGGAGGTACACACTGATACACACACTGTAGTACACCAGATACACCCCACCCCACCCTGTAGTACACCAGATACCCAGACCCTGGAGGTACACACTGATACACACACTGTAGTACACCAGATAGACCCCACCCTGGAGGTACACACTGATACACACACTGTAGTACACCAGATAGACCCAGACCCTGGAGGTACACACTGATACACACACTGTAGTACACCAGATAGACCCAGACCCTGGAGGTACACACTGATACACACACTGTAGTACACCAGATAGACCCCCACCCTGGAGGTACCACTGATACACCCTGGAGGTACACACTGATACACACACTGTAGTACACCAGATAGACCCCACCCTGGAGGTACCCTGGAGGATAGACCCCACCCTGGAGGTACACACTGATACACACACTGTAGTACACCAGATAGACCCCACCCTGGAGGTACACACTGATACACACACTGTAGTACACCAGATAGACCCCACCCTGGAGGTACACACTGATACACACACTGTAGTACACCAGATACACCCACCCTGGAGGTACACACTGATACACACACTGTACACCAGATAGGGAGGTACACACTGATACACACACTGTAGTACACCAGATAGACCCAGACCCTGGAGGTACACACTGATACACACACTGTAGTACACCAGATAGACCCCACCCTGGAGGTACACTGATACACACACTGTAGTACACCAGATAGACCCAGACCCTGGAGGTACACACTGATACACACACTGTAGTACACCAGATAGACCCCCACCCTGGAGGTACACACTGATACACACACTGTAGTACACCAGATAGACCCCCACCCTGGAGGTACACACTGATACACACACTGTAGTACACCAGATAGACCCAGACCCTGGAGGTACACACTGATACACACACTGTAGTACACCAGATAGACCCAGACCCTGGAGGTACACACTGATACACACACTGTAGTACACCAGATAGACCCCCACCCTGGAGGTACACACTGATACACACACTGTAGTACACCAGATAGACCCAGACCCTGGAGGTACACACTGATACACACACTGTAGTACACCAGATAGACCCAGACCCTGGAGGTACACACTGATACACACACTGTAGTACACCAGATAGACCCCACCCTGGAGGTACACACTGATACACACACTGTAGTACACCAGATAGACCCCCACCCTGGAGGTACACACTGATACACACACTGTAGTACACCAGATAGACCCCCACCCTGGAGGTACACACTGATACACACACTGTAGTACACCAGATAGACCCCCACCCTGGAGGTACACACTGATACACACACTGTAGTACACCAGATAGACCCAGACCCTGGAGGTACACACTGATACACACACTGTAGTACACCAGATAGACCCAGACCCTGGAGGTACACACTGATACACACACTGTAGTACACCAGATAGACCCCCACCCTGGAGGTACACACTGATACACACACTGTAGTACACCAGATAGACCCCACCCTGGAGGTACACACTGATACACACACTGTAGTACACCAGATAGACCCAGACCCTGGAGGTACACACTGATACACACACTGTAGTACACCAGATAGACCCCACCCTGGAGGTACACACTGATACACACACTGTAGTACACCAGATAGACCCAGACCCTGGAGGTACACACTGATACACACACTGTAGTACACCAGATAGACCCCACCCTGGAGGTACACACTGATACACACACTGTAGTACACCAGATAGACCCCCACCCTGGAGGTACACACTGATACACACACTGTAGTACACCAGATAGACCCAGACCCTGGAGGTACACACTGATACACACACTGTAGTACACCAGATAGACCCCCACCCTGGAGGTACACACTGATACACACACTGTAGTACACCAGATACACCCCACCCTGGAGGTACACACTGATACACACACTGTAGTACACCAGATAGACCCCACCCTGGAGGTACACACTGACACACACACTGTAGTACACCAGATAGACACCACCCTGGAGGTACACACTGATACACACACTGTAGTACACCAGATAGACCCAGACCCTGGAGGTACACACTGATACACACACTGTAGTACACCAGATAGACCCCAGACCCTGGAGGTACACACTGATACACACACTGTAGTACACCAGATAGACCCCCACCCTGGAGGTACACACTGATACACACACTGTAGTACACCAGATAGACCCCCACCCTGGAGGTACACACTGATACACACACTGTAGTACACCAGATAGACCCAGACCCTGGAGGTACACACTGATACACACACTGTAGTACACCAGATAGACCCCCACCCTGGAGGTACACACTGATACACACACTGTAGTACACCAGATACACCCCCACCCTGGAGGTACACACTGATACACACACTGTAGTACACCAGATAGACACCACCCTGGAGGTACACACTGATACACACACTGTAGTACACCAGATAGACCCAGACCCTGGAGGTACACACTGATACACACACTGTAGTACACCAGATAGACCCCACCCTGGAGGTACACACTGATACACACACTGTAGTACACCAGATAGACCCAGACCCTGGAGGTACACACTGATACACACACTGTAGTACACCAGATAGACCCAGACCCTGGAGGTACACACTGATACACACACTGTAGTACACCAGATAGACCCCCACCCTGGAGGTACACACTGATACACACACTGTAGTACACCAGATAGACCCCACCCTGGAGGTACACACTGATACACACACTGTAGTACACCAGATAGACCCAGACCCTGGAGGTACACACTGATACACACACTGTAGTACACCAGATAGACCCCACCCTGGAGGTACACACTGATACACACACTGTAGTACACCAGATAGACCCAGACCCTGGAGGTACACACTGATACACACACTGTAGTACACCAGATAGACCCCCACCCTGGAGGTACACACTGATACACACACTGTAGTACACCAGATAGACCCCCACCCTGGAGGTACACACTGATACACACACTGTAGTACACCAGATAGACCCAGACCCTGGAGGTACACACTGATACACACACTGTAGTACACCAGATAGACCCCCACCCTGGAGGTACACACTGATACACACACTGTAGTACACCAGATACACCCCACCCTGGAGGTACACACTGATACACACACTGTAGTACACCAGATAGACCCCACCCTGGAGGTACACACTGACACACACACTGTAGTACACCAGATAGACACCACCCTGGAGGTACACACTGATACACACACTGTAGTACACCAGATAGACCCAGACCCTGGAGGTACACACTGATACACACACTGTAGTACACCAGATAGACCCAGACCCTGGAGGTACACACTGATACACACACTGTAGTACACCAGATAGACCCCACCCTGGAGGTACACACTGATACACACACTGTAGTACACCAGATAGACCCCCACCCTGGAGGTACACACTGATACACACACTGTAGTACACCAGATAGACCCAGACCCTGGAGGTACACACTGATACACACACTGTAGTACACCAGATAGACCCCCACCCTGGAGGTACACACTGATACACACACTGTAGTACACCAGATACACCCCACCCTGGAGGTACACACTGATACACACACTGTAGTACACCAGATAGACACCACCCTGGAGGTACACACTGATACACACACTGTAGTACACCAGATAGACCCAGACCCTGGAGGTACACACTGATACACACACTGTAGTACACCAGATAGACCCCCACCCTGGAGGTACACACTGATACACACACTGTAGTACACCAGATAGACCCCACCCTGGAGGTACACACTGATACACACACTGTAGTACACCAGATAGACCCAGACCCTGGAGGTACACACTGATACACACACTGTAGTACACCAGATAGACCCAGACCCTGGAGGTACACACTGATACACACACTGTAGTACACCAGATAGACCCAGACCCTGGAGGTACACACTGATACACACACTGTAGTACACCAGATAGACCCAGACCCTGGAGGTACACACTGATACACACACTGTAGTACACCAGATAGACCCAGACCCTGGAGGTACACACTGATACACACACTGTAGTACACCAGATAGACCCAGACCCTGGAGGTACACACTGATACACACACTGTAGTACACCAGATAGACCCAGACCCTGGAGGTACACACTGATACACACACTGTAGTACACCAGATAGACCCAGACCCTGGAGGTACACACTGATACACACACTGTAGTACACCAGATAGACCCCACCCTGGAGGTACACACTGATACACACACTACTACAATACCACTGTACTGCCATACTACTGTACTAGTATACTACTGTACTACTGTACTAATATACTACTATACTACTGCACTAGTATACTACTGTACTGCCATACTACTGTACTAGTATACTACTGTACTACTGTACTAATATACTACTATACTACTGCACTAGTATACTACTGTACTAGTATACTACTATACTAGTATACTACTATACTACTGTACTGGTGTACTAGTATATTACTATACTACTGTACCACTGTACTATACATGTTGCTGTGGTTTAGGAGGGGTTTGATGAGGTCCTAGAGGTCAACGAGAGTGTTCTGTACTACTGTACTACTGTATACATGTTGCTGTGGTTTAGGAGGGGTTTGATGAGGTCCTAGAGGTCGACGAGAGCGTTCTGTACTACTGTACTACTGTATACATGTTGCTGTGGTTTAGGAGGGGTTTGATGAGGTCCTAGAGGTCGACGAGAGCGTTCTGTACTACTGTACTACTGTATACATGTTGCTGTGGTTTAGGAGGGGTTTGATGAGGTCCTAGAGATCGACGAGAGCGTTCTGTACTACTGTACTACTGTATACATGTTGCTGTGGTTTAGGAGGGGTTTGATGAGGTCCTAGAGGTCGACGAGAGCGTTCTGTACTACTGTACTACTGTATACATGTTGCTGTGGTTTAGGAGGGGTTTGATGAGGTCCTAGAGGTCGACGAGAGCGTTCTGTACTACTGTACTACTGTATACATGTTGCTGTGGTTTAGGAGGGGGTTGATGAGGTCCTAGAGGTCGACGAGAGCGTTCTGTACTACTGTATACATGTTGCTGTGGTTTAGGAGGGGTTTGATGAGGTCCTAGAGGTCGACGAGAGCGTTCTGTACTACTGTACTACTGTATACATGTTGCTGTGGTTTAGGAGGGGTTTGATGAGGTCCTAGAGGTCGACGAGAGCGTTCTGTACTACTGTATACATGTTGCTGTGGTTTAGGAGGGGTTTGATGAGGTCCTAGAGGTCAACGAGAGCGTTCTGTACTACTGTACTACTGTATACATGTTGCTGTGGTTTAGGAGGGGTTTGATGAGGTCCTAGAGGTCGACGAGAGCGTTCTGTATTACTGTATACATGTTGCTGTGGTTTAGGAGGGGGTTGATGAGGTCCTAGAGGTCGACGAGAGCGTTCTGTACTACTGTATACATGTTGCTGTGGTTTAGGAGGGGTTTGATGAGGTCCTAGAGGTCGACGAGAGCGTTCTGTACTACTGTACTACTGTATACATGTTGCTGTGGTTTAGGAGGGGGTGATGAGGTCCTAGAGGTCGACGAGAGCGTTCTGTACTACTGTATACATGTTGCTGTGGTTTAGGAGGGGTTTGATGAGGTCCTAGAGATCGACGAGAGCGTTCTGTACTACTGTACTACTGTATACATGTTGCTGTGGTTTAGGAGGGGTTTGATGAGGTTCTAGAGGTCAACGAGAGCGTTCTGTACTACTGTACTACTGTATACATGTTGCTGTGGTTTAGGAGGGGTTTGATGAGGTCCTAGAGATCGACGAGAGCATTCTGTCCTACTGTATACATGTTGCTGTGGTTTAGGAGGGGTTTGATGAGGTCCTAGAGGTCGACGAGCATTCTGTCCTACTGTATACATGTTGCTGTGGTTTAGGAGGGGTTGATGAGGTCCTAGAGGTCGACGAGAGCGTTCTGTACTACTGTACTACTGTATACATGTTGCTGTGGTTTAGGAGGGGGTTGATGAGGTCCTAGAGGTCGACGAGAGCGTTCTGTACTACTGTACTACTGTATACATGTTGCTGTGGTTTAGGAGGGTTTGATGAGGTACTAGAGGTCGACGAGAGCGTTCTGTACTACTGTACTACTGTATACATGTTGCTGTGGTTTAGGAGGGGTTTGATGAGGTCCTAGAGGTCGACGAGAGCGTTCTGTACTACTGTACTACTGTATACATGTTGCTGTGGTTTAGGAGGGGTTTGATGAGGTCCTAGAGGTCGACGAGAGCGTTCTGTACTACTGTAATACTGTACTATACATGTTGCTGTGGTTTAGGAGGGGTTTGATGAGGTCCTAGAGGTCGACGAGAGCGTTCTGTACTACTGTATACATGTTGCTGTGGTTTAGGAGGGGTTTGATGAGGTCCTAGAGGTCGACGAGAGCGTTCTGTACTACTGTACTACTGTATACATGTTGCTGTGGTTTAGGAGGGGTTTGATGAGGTCCTAGAGGTCGACGAGAGCGTTCTGTACTACTGTACTACTGTATACATGTTGCTGTGGTTTAGGAGGGGTTTGATGAGGTCCTAGAGATCGACGAGAGCGTTCTGTACTACTGTACTACTGTATACATGTTGCTGTGGTTTAGGAGGGGTTTGATGAGGTCCTAGAGGTCGACGAGAGCGTTCTGTACTACTGTATACATGTTGCTGTGGTTTAGGAGGGGTTTGATGAGGTCCTAGAGGTCAACGAGAGCGTTCTGTACTACTGTATACATGTTGCTGTGGTTTAGGAGGGGTTTGATGAGGTCCTAGAGGTCGACGAGAGCGTTCTGTACTACTGTACTACTGTATACATGTTGCTGTGGTTTAGGAGGGGTTTGATGAGGTCCTAGAGGTCGACGAGAGCGTTCTGTACTACTGTATACATGTTGCTGTGGTTTAGGAGGGGTTTGATGAGGTCCTAGAGGTCGACGAGAGCGTTCTGTACTACTGTATACATGTTGCTGTGGTTTAGGAGGGGTTTGATGAGGTCCTAGAGGTCGACGAGAGCGTTCTGTACTACTGTATACATGTTGCTGTGGTTTAGGAGGGGTTTGATGAGGTCCTAGAGGTCGACGAGAGCGTTCTGTACTACTGTATACATGTTGCTGTGGTTTAGGAGGGGTTTGATGAGGTCCTAGAGATCGACGACAGCATTCTGCAGGACACGCGGTACGATATGGTGGAGTTCGCAAAGAAATACTTTAGACAACCGGCTGCTAAGGGGTAAGCACACACACACCACTCACACACACATCAAACACACACACACACACACGCACGCACGCACGCACGCATGCACACACACACACACACACACACACACACACACACACACACACACACACACACACACACACACACACACACACACACACACACACACACACCACTCACACACACATCAAACCCACACACACACACACACACACACACACACACACACACACACACACACACCACTCACACACACATCGAACACACACACCACTCACACACCTTCCACTGTGTCCCTCAGAAGTGAGTGTTTATCTGTGGTTCCTCCCCACAGGGCCTCTGTGAAGTCCAAGAAGCCCAAAGACACCAGAGATCCCTTTGAAATGGTCAGGTTCTCCAAGGTAACACATTATAACACATTATAACACATTATAACACTTTATAACACATTATAACACTTTAAAACACATTATAACACATTATAACACATTATAACACTTTAAAATACATTATAAC
>NW_026283421.1:0-917 GCF_023373465.1 Oncorhynchus keta | reverse complement strand
GGAACACTGTTTCAAACATCAGTGGTTTTTCAAACCCATCAGTGGTGGAACACTGTTTTAAACCCATCAGTGGTGGAACACTGTTTCAAAACCCATCAGTGGTGGAACACTGTTTCAAACCCATCAGTGGTGGAACACTGTTTCAAACCCATCAGTGGTGGAACACTGTTTTAAACCCATCAGTGGTGGAACACTGTTTCAAACCCATCAGTGGTGGAACACTGTTTCAAACCCATCAGTGGTGGAACACTGTTTCAAACCCATCAGTGGTGGAACACTGTTTCAAACCCATCAGTGGTGGAACACTGTTTCAAACCCATCAGTGGTGGAACACTGTTTCAAACCCATCAGTGGTGGAACACTGTTTCAAACCCATCAGTGGTGGAACACTGTTTCAAACCCATCAGTGGTGGAACAATGTTTCAAACCCATCAGTGGTGGAACACTGTTTCAAACCCATCAGTGGTGGAACACTGTTTCAAACCCATCAGTGGTGGAACACTGTTTCAAACCCATCAGTGGTGGAACACTGTTTCAAACCCATCAGTGGTGGAACACTGTTTCAAACCCATCAGTGGTGGAACACTGTTTCAAACCCATCAGTGGTGGAACACTGTTTTAAACCCATCAGTGGTGGAACACTGTTTCAAACCCATCAGTGGTGGAACACTGTTTCAAACCCATCAGTGGTGGAACACTGTTTCAAACCCATCAGTGGTGGAACACTGTTTCAAACCCATCAGTGGTGGAACACTGTTTTAAACCCATCAGTGGTGGAACACTGTTTCAAACCCATCAGTGGTGGAACACTGTTTTAAAACAAACCCATCAGTGGTGGAACACTGTTTCAAACCCATCAGTGGTGGAACACTGTTTCAAACCCATCAGTGGTGGAACACTGTTTCAAACCCATCAGT
>NW_026283420.1:7500-13215 GCF_023373465.1 Oncorhynchus keta | reverse complement strand
AGGAGGCAGGTAGTCTGAGTAGTTAGAGTGTAGAGGCAGGTAGTCTAGTGGTTAGGTGTAAGTGGTAGAGTAGTCTAGTGGTTAGAGTGTAGAGGTGGCAGGTAGTCTAGTGGTTAGAGTGTAGAGGAGGTAGGTAGTCTAGTGGTTTGAGTGTAGAGGAGGCAGGTAGTCTAGTGGTTAGAGTGTAGAGGAGGTAGGTAGTCTAGTGGTTTGAGTGTAGAGGGGAGGCAGGTAGTCTAGTGGTTAGAGTAGTCTAGTGGTTAGAGTGTAGAGGGAGGCAGGTAGCCTAGTGGTTAGAGTGTAGAGGAGGTAGGTAGTCTAGTGGTTAGAGTGTAGAGGAGGCAGGTAGCCTAGTGGTTTGAGTGTTAGCCTGGTGGTTAGAGTGTAGAGGAGGTAGGTAGTCTAGTGGTTAGAGTGTAGAGGAGGCAGGTAGTCTAGTGGTTAGAGTGTAGAGGAGGTAGGGTAGCCTAGTGGTTAGAGTGTAGAGGAGGTAGGTAGCCTAGTGGTTAGAGTGTAGAGGAGGCAGGTAGTCTAGTGGTTAGAGTGTAGAGGAGGTAGCCTAGTGGTTAGAGTGTAGAGGAGGCAGGTAGTCTAGTGGTTAGAGTGTAGAGGAAGGTAGGTAGTCTAGTGGTTAGAGTGTAGAGGAGGCAGGTAGCCTAGTGGTTAGAGTGTAGAGGAGGCAGGTAGCCTAGTGGTTAGAGTGTAGAGGAGGCAGGTAGCCTAGTGGTTAGAGTGTAGAGGTGGCAGGTAGCCTAGTGGTTCGAGTGTAGAGGAGGCAGGTAGCCTAGTGGTTAGAGTGTAGAGGAGGTAGGTAGTCTAGTGGTTAGAGTGTAGAGGAGGCAGGTAGTCTAGTGGTTAGAGTGTAGAGGAGGTAGGGTAGCCTAGTGGTTAGAGTGTAGAGGAGGCAGGTAGTCTAGTGGTTAGAGTGTAGAGGAGGCAGGTAGCCTAGTGGTTAGAGTGTAGAGGAGGCAGGTAGCCTAGTGGTTAGAGTGTAGAGGAGGCAGGTAGCCTAGTGGTTAGAGTGTAGAGGAGGCAGGTAGTCTAGTGGTTAGAGTGTAGAGGAGGCAGGTAGTCTAGTGGTTAGAGTGTAGAGGAGGTAGGTAGCCTAGTGGTTAGAGTGTAGAGGAGGCAGGTAGTCTAGTGGTTAGAGTGTAGAGGAGGCAGGTAGCCTAGTGGTTAGAGTGTAGAGGAGGCAGGTAGCCTAGTGGTTAGAGTGTAGAGGAGGTAGGTAGCCTAGTGGTTAGAGTGTAGAGGAGGCAGGTAGCCTAGTGGTTAGAGTGTAGAGGTGGCAGGTAGCCTAGTGGTTAGAGTGTAGAGGTGGCAGGTAGCCTAGTGGTTAGAGTGTAGAGGAGGCAGGTAGCCTAGTGGTTAGAGTGTAGAGGAGGCAGGTAGCCTAGTGGTTAGAGTGTAGAGGAGGCAGGTAGCCTAGTGGTTAGAGTGTAGAGGAGGCAGGTAGCCTAGTGGTTAGAGTGTAGAGGAGGCAGGTAGTCTAGTGGTTAGAGTGTAGAGGAGGTAGGTAGCCTAGTGGTTAGAGTGTAGAGGAGGTAGGTAGCCTAGTGGTTAGAGTGTAGAGGAGGCAGGTAGCCTAGTGGTTAGAGTGTAGAGGGGACAGGTAGCCTAGTGGTTAGAGTGTAGAGGAGGTAGGGTAGCCTAGTGGTTAGAGTGTAGAGGAGGTAGGGTAGCCTAGTGGTTAGAGTGTAGAGGAGGCAGGTAGCCTAGTGGTTAGAGTGTAGAGGAGGTAGGGTAGCCTAGTGGTTAGAGTGTAGAGGAGGTAGGGTAGCCTAGTGGGTAGAGGAGGCAGGTAGCCTAGTGGTTAGAGTGTAGAGGAAGGAGGTAGGTAGTCTAGTGGTTAGAGTGTAGAGGAGGCAGGTAGTCTAGTGGTTAGAGTGTAGAGGAGGCAGGTAGTCTAGTGGTTAGAGTGTAGAGGAGGTAGGGTAGCCTTGTGGTTAGAGTGTAGAGGAGGTAGGGTAGCCTAGTGGTTAGAGTGTAGAGCGGCAGGTAGTCTAGTGGTTAGAGTGTAGAGGTGGTAGGTAGCCTAGTGGTTAGAGTGTAGAGGAGGCAGGAAGTCTAGTGGTTAGAGTGTAGAGGAGGCAGGTAGCCTAGTGGTTAGAGTGTAGAGGAGGCAGGTAGCCTAGTGGTTAGAGTGTAGAGGAGGTAGGTAGCCTAGTGGTTAGAGTGTAGAGGAGGCAGGTAGCCTAGTGGTTAGAGTGTAGAGGAGGCAGGAAGCCTAGTGGTTAGAGTGTAGAGGAGGCAGGTAGTCTAGTGGTTAGAGTGTAGAGGAGGCAGGAAGCCTAGTGGTTAGAGTGTAGAGGAGGCAGGAAGCCTAGTGGTTAGAGTGTAGAGGAGGCAGGAAGCCTAGTGGTTAGAGTGTAGAGGAGGCAGGTAGTCTAGTGGTTAGAGTGTAGAGGAGGTAGGTAGCCTAGTGGTTAGAGTGTAGAGGAGGTAGGTAGCCTAGTGGTTAGAGTGTAGTGGCGGCAGGTAGTCTAGTGGTTAGAGTGTAGAGGTGGCAGGTAGCCTAGTGGTTAGAGTGTAGAGGAGGCAGGTAGTCTAGTGGTTAGAGTGTAGTGGTAGTCCAGTGGTTAGAGGGGCAGGTAGCCTAGTGGTTAGAGTGTAGAGGAGGCAGGTAGCCTAGTGGTTAGAGTGTAGAGGTGGCAGGTAGCCTAGTGGTTAGAGTGTAGAGGGGCAGGTAGCCTAGTGGTTAGAGTGTAGAGGAGGCAGGTAGAATAGTGGTTAGAGTGTAGAGGGGCAGGTAGCCTAGTGGTTAGAGTGTAGAGGGGGCAGGTAGCCTAGTGGTTAGAGTGTAGAGGTGGCAGGTAGTCTAGTGGTTAGAGTGTAGAGGAGGTAGGTAGCCTAGTGGTTAGAGTGTAGAGGAGGCTGGTAGCCTAGTGGTTAGAGTGTAGAGGAGGCTGGTAGCCTAGTGGTTAGAGTGTAGAGGAGGCAGGTAGTCTAGTGGTTAGAGTATAGAGGAGGTAGGGTAGACTAGTGGTTAGAGTGTAGAGGAGGTAGGTAGCCTTGTGGTTAGAGTGTAGAGGAGGTAGGGTAGCCTAGTGGTTAGAGTGTAGAGGAGGCAGGTAGTCTAGTGGTTAGAGTGTAGAGGTGGTAGGTAGTCTAGTGGTTAGAGTGTAGAGGAGGTAGGTAGTCTAGTGGTTTGAGTGTAGAGCAGGCAGGTAGTCTAGTGGTTAGAGTGTAGAGGAGGCAGGTAGTCTAGTGGTTAGAGTGTAGAGGAGGCAGGTAGTCTAGTGGTTAGAGTGTAGAGGAGGCAGGTAGTCTAGTGGTTAGAGTGTAGAGGAGGCAGGTAGTCTAGTGGTTAGAGTGTAGAGGAGGTAGGTAGCCTTGTGGTTAGAGTGTAGAGGAGGTAGGGTAGACTAGTGGTTAGAGTGTAGAGGAGGTAGGTAGCCTAGTGGTTAGAGTGTAGGGGAGGCAGGAAGCCTAGTGGTTAGAGTGTAGAGGAGGCAGGTAGACTAGTGGTTAGAGTGTAGAGGAGACAGGTAGCCTAGTGGTTAGAGTGTAGAGGCGGCAGGTAGTCTAGTGGTTAGAGTGTAGAGGTGGTAGGTAGCCTAGTGGTTAGAGTGTAGAGGCGGCAGGTAGTCTAGTGGTTAGAGTGTAGAGGTGGTAGGTAGTCTAGTGGTTAGAGTGTAGAGGAGGCAGGAAGTCTAGTGGTTAGAGTGTAGAGGAGGCAGGTAGCCTAGTGGTTAGAGTGTAGAGGTGGCAGGTAGCCTAGTGGTTAGAGTGTAGAGGAGGTAGGTAGCCTAGTGGTTAGAGTGTAGAGGAGGCAGGTAGTCTAGTGGTTAGAGTGTAGAGGAGGCAGGAAGCCTAGTGGTTAGAGTGTAGAGGAGGCAGGTAGTCTAGTGGTTAGAGTGTAGAGGCGGCAGGTAGTCTAGTGGTTAGAGTGTAGAGGTGGCAGGTAGCCTAGTGGTTAGAGTGTAGAGGAGGCAGGTAGTCTAGTGGTTTTGAGTGTAGAGGAGGCTGGTAGTCCAGTGGTTAGAGGGCAGGTAGCCTAGTGGTTAGAGTGTAGAGGAGGCAGGTAGCCTAGTGGTTAGAGTGTAGAGTTGGCAGGTAGCCTAGTGGTTAGAGTGTAGAGGGGCAGGTAGCCTAGTGGTTAGAGTGTAGAGGAGGCAGGTAGACTAGTGGTTAGAGTGTAGAGGGGGCAGGTAGCCTAGTGGTTAGAGTGTAGAGGGGGCAGGTAGCCTAGTGGTTAGAGTGTAGAGGAGGCAGGTAGTCTAGTGGTTAGAGTGTAGAGGTGGCAGGTAGTCTAGTGGTTAGAGTGTAGAGGAGGTAGGTAGCCTAGTGGTTAGAGTGTAGAGGAGGTAGGTAGCCTAGTGGTTAGAGTGTAGAGGAGGTAGGTAGCCTAGTGGTTAGAGTGTAGAGGAGGCTGGTAGCCTAGTGGTTAGAGTGTAGAGGAGGCTGGTAGCCTAGTGGTTAGAGTGTAGAGGAGGCAGGTAGACTAGTGGTTAGAGTATAGAGGAGGTAGGGTAGACTAGTGGTTAGAGTGTAGAGGAGGTAGGGTAGCCTTGTGGTTAGAGTGTAGAGGAGGCAGGTAGACTAGTGGTTAGAGTATAGAGGAGGTAGGGTAGCCTAGTGGTTAGAGTGTAGAGGAGGCAGGTAGTCTAGTGGTTAGAGTGTAGAGGTGGTAGGTAGTCTAGTGGTTAGAGTGTAGAGGAGGTAGGTAGTCTAGTGGTTTGAGTGTAGAGGAGGCAGGTAGTCTAGTGGTTAGAGTGTAGAGGAGGCAGGTAGTCTAGTGGTTAGAGTGTAGAGGAGGCAGGTAGTCTAGTGGTTAGAGTGTAGAGGAGGCAGGTAGTCTAGTGGTTAGAGTGTAGAGGAGGTAGGGTAGCCTTGTGGTTAGAGTGTAGAGGAGGTAGGGTAGCCTAGTGGTTAGAGTGTAGAGGCGGCAGGTAGTCTAGTGGTTAGAGTGTAGAGGTGGTAGGTAGCCTAGTGGTTAGAGTGTAGAGGAGGCAGGAAGTCTAGTGGTTAGAGTGTAGAGGAGGCAGGTAGTCTAGTGGTTAGAGTGTAGAGGAGGCAGGAAGCCTAGTGGTTAGAGTGTAGAGGAGGCAGGTAGTCTAGTGGTTAGAGTGTAGAGGAGGCAGGAAGCCTAGTGGTTAGAGTGTAGAGGAGGCAGGTAGTCTAGTGGTTAGAGTGTAGAGGCGGCAGGTAGTCTAGTGGTTAGAGTGTAGAGGTGGCAGGTAGCCTAGTGGTTAGAGTGTAGAGGAGGCAGGTAGTCTAGTGGTTAGAGTGTAGAGGAGGCTGGTAGTCCAGTGGTTAGAGGGGGCAGGTAGCCTAGTGGTTAGAGTGTAGAGGGAGGCAGGTAGCCTAGTGGTTAGAGTGTAGAGGTGGCAGGTAGCCTAGTGGTTAGAGTGTAGAGGGGGCAGGTAGGCTAGTGGTTAGAGTGTAGAGGAGGCAGGTAGACTAGTGGTTAGAGTGTAGAGGGCAGGTAGCCTAGTGGTTAGAGTGTAGAGGGGGCAGGTAGCCTAGTGGTTAGAGTGTAGAGGTGGCAGGTAGTCTAGTGGTTAGAGTGTAGAGGAGGTAGGTAGCCTAGTGGTTAGAGTGTAGAGGAGGCTGGTAGCCTAGTGGTTAGAGTGTAGAGGAGGCTGGTAGCCTAGTGGTTAGAGTGTAGAGGAGGCAGGTAGACTAGTGGTTAGAGTATAGAGGAGGTAGGGTAGACTAGTGGTTAGAGTGTAGAGGAGGTTGGTAGCCTAGTGGTTAGAGTGTAGAGGGGGC
>NW_026283420.1:0-2500 GCF_023373465.1 Oncorhynchus keta | reverse complement strand
CCAGGGCATCATTACCTCTAGTGATGTGTCATTACCTCTAGTGATGTGTCATTACCTCTAGTGATGTGTCATTACCTCTAGTGATGTGTCCAGGGCATCATTACCTCTAGTGATGTGTCATTACCTCTAGTGATGTGTCTATTACCTCTAGTGATTTGTCATTACCTCTAGTGATTTGTCATTACCTCTAGTGATGTGTCATTACCTCTAGTGATGTGTCATTACCTCTAGTGATGTGTCCAGGGCATCATTACCTCTAGTGATGAGTCATTACCTCTAGTGATGTGTCTAGGGCATCATTACCTCTAGTGATGTGTCATTACCTCTAGTGATGTGTCTAGGGCATCATTACCTCTAGTGATGTGTCTAGGGCATCATTACCTCTAGTGATGTGTCATTACCTCTAGTGATGTGTCATTACCTCTAGTGATGTGTCTAGGGCATCATTACCTCTAGTGATGTGTCATTACCTCTAGTGATGTGTCATTACCTCTAGTGATGTGTCATTACCTCTAGTGATGTGTCTATTACCTCTAGTGATTTGTCATTACCTCTAGTGATGTGTCATTACCTCTAGTGATGTGTCTAGGGCATCATTACCTCTAGTGATGTGTCCAGGGCATCATTACCTCTAGTGATGTGTCATTACCTCTAGTGATGTGTCTAGGGCATCATTACCTCTAGTGATGTGTCTAGGACATCATTACCTCTAGTGATGTGTCATTACCTCTAGTGATGTTTCATTACCTCTAGTGATGTGTCTAGGGCATCATTACCTCTAGTGATGTGTCATTACCTCTAGTGATGTGTCATTACCTCTTGTGATGTGTCTATTACCTCTAGTGATTTGTCATTACCTCTAGTGATTTGTCATTACCTCTAGTGATGTGTCATTACCTCTAGTGATGTGTCATTACCTCTAGTGATGTGTCCAGGGCATCATTACCTCTAGTGATGTGTCATTACCTCTAGTGATGTGTCTAGGGCATCATTACCTCTAGTGATGAGTCATTACCTCTAGTGATGTGTCTAGGGCATCATTACCTCTAGTGATGTGTCATTACCTCTAGTGATGTGTCCAGGGCATCATTACCTCTAGTGATGTGTCGAGGGCATCATTACCTCTAGTGATGTGTCTAGGACATCATTACCTCTAGTGATGTGTCTAGGACATCATTACCTCTAGTGATGTGTCTAGGGCATCATTACCTCTAGTGATGTGTCTAGGGCATCATTACCTCTAGTGATGTGTCTAGGACATCATTACCTCTAGTGATGTGTCTAGGGCATCATTACCTCTTGTTGGCGTTCTGTACTAAGGTGTGTGTTTGCTCCTTGTTGACGTTCTGTACTAAGGTGTGTGTTGCTCCTTGTTGGCGTTCTGTACTAAGGTGTGTGTTGCTCCTTGTTGACGTTCTGTACTAAGGTGTGTGTGTTGCTCCTTGTTGACGTTCTGTACTAAGGTGTGTGTGTTGCTCCTTGTTGACGTTCTGTACTAAGGTGTGTGTTGCTCCTTGTTGGCGTTCTGTACTAAGGTGTGTGTGTTGCTCCTTGTTGACGTTCTGTACTAAGGTGTGTTGTTACTCCTTGTTGGCGTTCTGTACTAAGGTGTGTGTTGCTCCTTGTTGACGTTCTGTACTAAGGTGTGTGTGTTGCTCCTTGTTGACGTTCTGTACTAAGGTGTGTGTGTTGCTCCTTGTTGACTGTACTAAGGTGTGTGTGTTGCTCCTTGTTGATGTTCTGTACTAAGAGTGTGCTCCTTGTTGGCGTTCTGTACTAAGGTGTGGTACTCCTTGTTGGCGTTCTGTACTAAGGTGTGTGTTTTGCTCCTTGTTGACGTTCTGTACTAAGGTGTGTGTTGCTCCTTGTTGACGTTCTGTACTAAGGTGTGTGCCCTTGTTGCTCCTTGTTGTTGCGTTCTGTACTAAGGTGTGTGTTGCTCCTTGTTGACGCTCTGTACTAAGGTGTGTGTGCTGCTCCTTGTTGGCGTTCTGTACTAAGGTGTGTGTTGCTCCTTGTTGGCGTTCTGTACTAAGGGTGTGTGTTGCTCCTTGTTGGCGCTCTGTACTAAGTGTGTTGCTCCTTGTTGACGTTCTGTACTAAGGTGTGTGTGTTGCTCCTTGTTGGCGTTCTGTACTAAGGTGTGTGTTGCTCCTTGTTGGCTTCTGTACTAAGGTGTGTGTGCTCCTTGTTGGCGTTCTGTACTAAGGTGTGTGTGTTGCTCCTTGTTGACGTTCTGTACTAAGGTGTGTGTGTTGCTCCTTGTTGACGTTCTGTACTAAGGTGTGTGTGTGTTGCTCCTTGTTGACGTTCTGTACTAAGGTGTGTGTGTGCTCCTTGTTGACGTTCTGTACTAAGGTGTGTGTGTTGCTCCTTGTTGACGTTCTGTACTAAGGTGTGTGTGTTGCTCCTTGTTGACGTTCTGTACTAAGGTGTGTGTGTTGCTCCTTGTTGACGTTCTGTACTAAGGTGTGTGTGTTGCTCCTTGTTGACGTTCTGT
>NW_026283419.1:0-13189 GCF_023373465.1 Oncorhynchus keta | reverse complement strand
CGGCTGCCCTCAGTTCCGGCTGCTCCCTCAGTCCCGAAGCTGCCCTCAGTCCCGAGCTGCCCCTCAGTTGCTACCTCCTGTTCCTCTCTCTCTCTCTGCTACCTCCGGTTCTCTCTCTCTCTCTGCTACCTCCTGTTCCCTCTCTCTCTCTCTCTGCTAACCCTGTTCCCTCTCTCTCTCTCTCGCTACCTCCTGTTCCCTCTCTCTCTCTCTCTGCTACCTCCTGTTCCTCTCCTCTCTCTCTCTCTGCTACTCCTGTTCCCTCTCTCTCTCTCTCTGCTACCTCCTGTTCTCTCTCTCTCTCTCTCTCTCTCTGCTCTCTCTCTCTCTGCTCCCCTGTTCTCCTCTCTCTCTCTGCTACCTCCCGTCTCCTCTCTCTCTCTCTGCTACCTCTCGTTCCCCTCTCTCTCTGCTACCTCCTGTTCCTCTCTCTCTCTCTGACCTCCCTGTTCCTCTCTCTCTCTCTCTGCACCTCCTGTTCCTCTCTCCTCTCTCTCTGCTACCTCCTGTTCCCCTCTCTCTCCTCTGCTACCCCCTGTTCCCTCTCTCTCTCTCTGCTACCCCTGTTCCCTCTCTCTCTCTCTCTGCTGCCCCCTGTTCCCTCTCTCTCTCTCTGCTACCCCTGTTCCCCTCTCTCTCTGCTGCTCCCCTGTTCCCTCTCTCTCTCTCTCTGCTACCCCCTGTTCCCTCTCTCTCTCTCTGCTACCCCTGTTCCCTCTATCTCTCTCTGCTACCCCTGTTCCCCTCTCTCTCTCTCTGCTACCCCTGTTCCCTATCTCTCTCTCTCTGCTACCCCTGTTCCCTCTCTCTCTCTGCTGCCCCTGTTCCCTCTCTCTCTCTGCTACCCCCTGTTCCCTCTCTCTCTCTCTCTGCTACCCCTGTTCCCTCTATCTCTCTCTGCTACCCCTGTTCCCTATCTCTCTCTCTGCTACCCCTGTCTCTCTCTGCTACCCCCTGTTTCCCATCTATCTCTCTCTGCTACCCCTGTTCCTCTCTCTCTCTGCTGCCCCTGTTCCCTCTCTCTCTGCTGCCCCCTGTTCCTCTCTCTCTCTCTGCTGCCTGCCCGTTCCCCTCTCTCTGCTTCCTCCTCTTCCCGCTCTCTCTCTGCTACCCCTGTCCCCCTCTCTCGCCTCTCTGCTACCCCTGTTCCCCTCTATCTCTCGCTGCCCTGTTCCCTCTATCTCTCTGCTACCCCCTGTTCCCCTCTCTCTCTGCTGCTACCTGTTCTCTCTCTCTCTCTCCTGTCTCTCTCTCTCTCTGCTACCTCCCGTCTCCCTCTCTCTCACTGCTCCCTCTGTCTCTCTCTCTCTCTCTGCTACCCTCCCTGTTCCCCTCTCTCTCTCTCTGCTACCCCTGTTCCCTCTCTCTCTCTCTCTGCTACCTCTTGCTCTCTCTCTCTCTGCTACCCCCTGTTCCCCCTCTCTCTCTGCTGCCTCCTGTTCCTCTCTCTCTCTCTGCTCTCCCTCTTCCCCTCTATCTCTGCTTCCTCCTGTTCCCGCTCTCTCTGCTACCCTCTCTCCCTCTCTCTCTCTCTCTCTCTCTCTCTCTCTCTCTCTCTCTTCTCTCTCTCTCTCTACTCTCTCTCTCTCTCTCTCTCTCTCTCTCTGCTACCTCCCGTTCCCCTCTCTCTCTCTCTCTGCTACCTCCTGTTCCCCTCTCTCTCTCTCTCTCTGCTACCTCCTGTTCCCTCTCTCTCTCTCTCTGCTACCCCCTGTTCCCCTCTCTCTCTCTCTGCTACCTCCTGTTCCTCTCTCCCTCTCCCTCTGCTACCCCCTGTTCTCTCTCTCTGCTACCTCCTGTTCCCCTATCTCTCTCTGCTACCTCCCTGTTCCCTCTCTCTCTCTCTGCTACCCCTGTTCCTCCTCTCTCTCTCTCTGCTACCCCCTGTTTCCCTCTCTCTCTCTCTCTCTGCTACCCCTGTTCCTCTCTCTCTCTCTGCTACCCCCTGTTCCCTCTCTCTCTCTCTGCTACCCCCTGTTCCCCTCTCTCTCTCTCTCTCGCTACCTCCTGTTCCTCATCTCTCTCTGCTACCTCCTGTTCCTCTCATCTCTCTCTCTCCTGCTCTCCCTGTTCCTCTCTCTCTCTCTGCTACCCCCTGTTCCCTCTCTCTCTCTACTCCCTGTTTCCTCTATCTCTGCTACCCCTGTTCCCCTCTCTCTCTCTCTGCTACCTCCCTGTTCCCTCTCTCTCTCTGCTACCTCCTGTTCCCTCTCTCTCTCTCTCTGCTACCCCCTGTTCCCCTCTCTCTCTCTCTGCTACCTCCTGTTCCTCTCTCTCTCTCTGCTACCCCCTGTTCCTCTCTCTCTCTCTCTGCTACCTCCGTTCCCCTCTCTCTCCTCTGCTACCTCCTGTTCCCTCTCTCTCTCTGCTACCCCTGTTCCCCTCTCTCCTCTCTGCTACCCCTGTCTCTCTCTCTCTGCTGCCCCCTGCTCTCCTCTCTCTCTCTCTCTGCTGCTCCCTGTCTCTCCCTCTCTCTCTCTCTCTGCTCTCTCTTCTCATCTCTCTCTCTCATTTCTCTCTCTTCCGCTCTCTGTCCTCTGATTCATCTCTCTCTCTCTCTCTATATCTCCGTATGAACATATATATATATATGTACAACAGCACATGAACAAATATAATCTCTCTGCTACCCCCTGTTCCCTATCTCTCTCTCTGCTGCCCCTGTTCCCCTCTCTCTCTCTCTGCTGCCCCCTGTTCCCCTATCTCTCTCTCTCTTTCACCCCTGTTCCCTCTCTCTCTCTGTGCTGCCCCCCTGTTCCCCTCTCTCTCTGTTCCCCTGTTCCCACTCTCTCTAACTGCTGCCCCTGTTCCCTCTGTCTCTCTCTGCTGCCCCTGTTCCTCTCTCTCTCTCTCTGCTACCTGGCCTGTTCCCTCTCTCTCTATCTGCTACCCCCTGTTCCCCTCTATCTCTGCTACCTCCTGTTCCCCTCTCTCTCTCTCTCTGCCCCTGTTCCCTCTCTCTCTCTCCTCTGTTCTACCTCCTGTTTCCTCTCCCCGTTCCCCCTCTCTCTCTGCTTCCTCCTCTTCCCGCTCCTCTGCTGCCCCTGTCCCACTCTCTGGCTCTCTCTGCTGCCCCCTGTTCCCTCTATCTCTCTGCTGCCCCCTGTTCCTCTCTCTCTCTCTGCTGCCCCTGTTCCCCTCTCTCTCTGCTGCCCCTGTTTAAAAATATATATATATATATATATATATATATATATATACTTTCTTATCCTGTTCCTCTCTCTCAATATATTTCCCCTGTTGCCTCTTCTCTCATATAACTGCCCCTGTTATATATATATATATATATATATATATATATATATATATATATATATATATATATATATATATATATATATATATATATATCTCTCTCTCTCTCTCTCTCTCTCTCTCTCTCCTCCTCCTCCACTCCCTCCCTGTTCCCTCTCTCTCTCTGCTACCCCTGTTCCCCTCTCTCTCTCTCTGCTACCCCCTGTTCCTCTCTCTCTCTCTGCTACCCCCTGTTTCCCTATCTCTCTCTCTCTGCTACCCCTGTTCCCCTCTCTCTCTCTCTGCTACCTCCTTTCCCTCTCTCTCTCTGCTTCCTCCCATCTTTCCTCTCTGCTGCCCTGTTCAAATCTCCCTATATATCCCTCTCTCTCTCTCTGCTGCCCCTCTGTTCCCCTCCAGTTTCCCCCCTCTCTCTCTGCCCCCTGTCCCCTCTCTCTCTCTGCTACCTCCTGTTCCTCTCTCTCTCTCTGCTGCCCCTCCTGTTCCTCTCTCTCTCTGCTACCCCTGTTCCCCTCTCTCTCTCTGCTGCTACCTCTGTTCTCTCTCTCTCTCTCTCTCTGCTGCCCCTGTTCCCCCTCTCTCTCTCTGCTACCCCCTGTTCCCTCTCTCTCTCTCTGCTACCCCTGTTCCTCTCTCTCTCTCTCTCTCTCTCTCTCTCTGCTACTCTCTCGTCTCTCTCTCTCTCTCTCTGCTCTCCCCCTATTTTCTCTCTCTCTCTCTCCTCCCCCTCCCGTTCCCTCTCTCTGCTGCCTCCGTTCCCTCTCTCTCTCTCTGCTGCTGTCTTGTTCCTCTCTCTCTCTCTGCTACCCCTGTTCCCCTCTCTCTCTGCTACCTCCTGTTTCCCCTCTATCTCTCCTCTGCTACCTCTTCCCCTCTATCTCTGCTTCCTCACTCTTCCCGCTCTCTCTGCTACCCTCTCTCTCTCTATATATATATCTCTATATATCTCTCTATATCTCTCTCTCTATCTCTCTCTCTCTCTCTCTCTCTCTCTCTCTCTCTCTCTCTCCCTCTCTCCCTCCCTCCCCCTCCCTCCCTCCGTTCCCCCTCTCTCTCTCTCTCCACCTGCCCTCCCTCTTCTCTCTCTCTGCTGCCCCTTGTTCCTCTCTCTGCTACCTCTGTTCCCCTCTCTCTCTCTGCTACCCCCTGTTCCTCTCTCTCTCTGCTCTGCTACCTCCTTCCCCTCTCTCTCTGTTCTCTCCTCTTCCCCGTTCCCCCTATCTCTCTCTACCCCCTGTCCCCCTCTCTCCTCTGTCTCTCTCTCTCTCTCTCTGCTCCCCTGTTCCCTCTCTCTCTGCTCTCCCTGCTACCTCCCTCTCTCTCTGCCTCCGTTCCCCTCTCTCTGCTTCCTCCCTCTCTCTCTCTCTCTGCTATCTCAGCTTCTCCCCCCTGTCCCCTCTCTCTCTCTGCTACCCCTGTTCCTCCTCTCTGCTCTCTCTGCTACCTCCTGTTCCTCTCTGGCTCTCTCCCTCTCTGCTACCTCCTGTTCCTCTCTCTCTCTCTGCTACCTCCTGTTCCCCTCTCTCTCTCTGCTACCTCCTGTTCCTCCTCTCTCTCTCTCTCCCCTCTTCCCCTCTCTCTCTCCCTGTTCCTCCAGTTCCCCCCTCTCTCTCTCTCTCTCTGCTACCTCCCAGTTCCTCTCTCTCTCTCTGCTACCTGTTCCCCTCTCTCTCTCTCTCTGCCCTCCTGTTTCCTCTCTCTCTCTCTGCTACCTCCTGTTCCTCTCTCTCTCTGCTACCCCTGTTCCCTCTCTCTCTCTCTGCTGCCCCTGTTCCCCTCTCTCTCTCTGCTGCCTCCTGTTCCTCTCTCTCTCTCTACTACCTCCTGTTCCTCCTCTCTCTCTCTGCCCCCTGTTCCCCGCTCTCTCTGCTACCCCTGTTCCCCTCTCTCTCACTCTGCTGCCCCCTGTTCCCCTCTCCTCTCTCTCTCTCTCTGCTACCCCCTGTTCTCTCTCTCTCTCTCTGCTCTCTCTTCTCCTCTCTCTCTCTCTGCTCCTCCTGTTCCTCTCTCTCTCTCTTTGTTCCTCTCTCTCTCTCTCTCTCTCCCTCTTCATCTCTCTCTCTCTCTCTGCTACCTCCCGTTGCCCTCTCTCTGTAACTCCCGTTCCTCTCTCTGCTACCTCCTATTCCCCTCTCTATCTCTCTCTCCTCTCTCTCTCTGCTATCCAGTTCCTCCCTCTCTCTCTCTCTGCTACCCCCAGTTCCTCTCTCGCTCTCTCTGCTACCCCCTGTTCCCTCTCGCTCTCTCCCTCTCTGCTACCCCTGTTCCCTCTCTCTCTCTCTGCTACCCCCTGTTCCTATCTCTCTCTCTCTGCTACCCCCTGTTCCCCTCTCTCTCTCTGTGCTGCCCCCTGTTCCCCTCTCTCTCTCTGCTACCCCTGTTCCCTCTCTCTCTCTGCTGCTACCCCCCTGTTCCCTCTATCTCTCTCTGCTACCCCCTGTTCCTCTCTCTCTCTCTCTGCTACCCCCTGTTCCCCTCTCTCTCTCTCTCTGCTACCCCTGTTCCCCTCTATCTCTCTCTGCTACCCCTGTTCCCCTCTCTCTCTCTGCTACCCCTGTTCCCCTCTCTCTCTGCTACCCCTGTTCCTCTCTCTCTCTCTCCCCCTGTTCCCCTCTCTCTGCTGCCTCCCTGTTCCCCTCTCTCTCTGCTTGTTCCCTCTCTCTCTCCCCCTGTTCCCCCTCTCTCTCTGCTGCCCCCTGTCCCCCTCTCTCTCTCTGCTCTGCCCTCTATCCTTCTGTTCCTCTCTCTCTCTCTCTGCTGCCCTGTTCCCTCTCTCTCTCTCTGCTGTTCCTCCTGTTCCCCTCTCTCTCTCTCTGCTACCCCCTGTTCCCCTCTCTCTCTCTCTGCTACCCCCTGTTCCCTCTCTCTCTCTCTGCCCCCTGTTCCCCTCTCTCTCTCTCTGCTGCCCCCTGTTCCCCTCTCTCTCTCTCTCTCTCTCTCTCTCTCTCTCTCTCTCTCTCTCTCTCTCTCTCTCTCTCTCTCTCTCTCTCTCTCTCTCCCTCTCTCTCTCTCTCTCTCTCTCTCTCTCTCTCTCTCTCTCTCTCTCTCTCTCTCTCTCCCTCCCTCCCTCTCTCTCTCTCTCTCTCTCTCTCTCTCTCTCCTCCCCTCCCTCCCTCCCTCCCTCCCTCCCGTTCCTCTCTCTCTCTCTGCTACCTCCCGTTCCCCTCTCTCTCTCTCTCTGCTACCTCTTGTTCCTCTCTCTCTCTGCTACCCCTGTTCCCCTCTCTCTCTCTCTGCTACCTCCTGTTCCTCTCTCTCTCTCCCTCTGCTACCTCCAGTTCCCCTCTCTCTCTGCTTCCTCCTCTTCCCCGCTCTCTCTGCTACCCCCAGTCCCCCTCTCTCTCTCTCTCTCTCTCTCTCTCTCTTCTCTCTCTCTCTCTCTCTCTCTCTCTCTCTGCTCCCGTTCCTCTCTCTGCTACCTCCGTTCCCTCTCTGCTCCTGCTATTCCCTGTCTCCTCTCTCTCTCTCTCTCTGCTATCTCCAGTTCCCCCCTCTCTCTCTCTCTGCTACCCCCAGTCCCCCTCTCTCGCTCTCTCTGCTACCTCCTGTTCCTCTCTCTCTCTCCTCCTGCTCCTCCGTTCTCTCTCTCTGCTGCTACCTCCGTTCCCCTCTCTCTCTCTCTGCTACCTCCTGTTCTTCTCTCTCTCTCTCTCTGCTAACCCTGTTCCCCTCTCTCTCTCTCTGCTACCTCCCCGTTCCCCTCTCTCTCTCTCTGCTACCTCCTGTTCCCTCTCTCTCTCTCTCTGCTACCCCTGTTCCCCTCTCTCTCTCTCTCTCTGCTACCTCCTGTTCCTCTCTCTCTCTCTCTCTGCTACCCCTGTTTCCCCTCTCTCTCTCTCTCTCTCTGCTACCCCCTGTTCCCCTCTCTCTCTCTGCTACCTCCCGTTCCCCTCTCTCTCTCTCTCTCTGCTACCTCCCGTTCCCCTCTCTCTCTCTGC
This sequence comes from Oncorhynchus keta, assembly GCF_023373465.1. Classification (NCBI taxonomy): domain Eukaryota; kingdom Metazoa; phylum Chordata; class Actinopteri; order Salmoniformes; family Salmonidae; genus Oncorhynchus; species Oncorhynchus keta. Next base: position 5,996 of record NW_026283419.1, on the reverse strand, counting down.
TACCTCCTGTTCCTCTCTCTCTCTCTCTGCTGACCCCCTGTTCCTCTCTCTCTCACTCTGCTACCCCCTGTTCCTCTCTCTCTCTCTGCTACCCCTGTTCCCCTCTCTCTCTCTCTGCTACCCCTGTTTCCCCCTCTCTCTCTCTCTCCCTCTCTCTCTCTGCTACCCCCTGTTCCCTCTCTCTCTCTCTGCTACCCCCTGTTCCCCTCTCTCTCTCTCTGCTGCCCCTGTTTCCTCTCTCTCTCTCTCTGCTACCCCTGTTCCCTCTCTCTCTCTCTGCTACCCCTGTTCCCTATCTCTCTCTCTCTGCTACCCCCTGTTCCCCTCTCTCTCTCTGCTACCCCTGTTCCCCTCTCTCTCTCTCTGCTACCCCCTGTTCCCTCTCTCTCTCTGCTACCCCTGTTCCCTCTCTCTCTGCTGCCCCCTGTTCCTCTCTCTCTCTCTCTCTCTCTCTCTGCTACCTCCCTGTTCCCCTCTCTCTCTCTCTGCTGCCCCCTGTTCCCTCTCTCTCTCTCTGCTACCCCTGTTCCCCTCTCTCTCTCTCTGCTACCCCCTGTTCCCCTCTCTCTCTCTCTCTGCTGCCCCCTGTTGCCCTCTCTCTCTCTCTCTGCCCCTGTTCCCTCTCTCTCTCTCTGCTCACCCCTGTTCCCCTCTATCTCTCTCTGCTACCCCCTCTTCCTCTATCTCTGCTTCCTCCTGTTCCCCGCTCTCTCTCTGCTACCCCCTGTCCCCCCCTCTCTCTCTGTCTCTCTCTCTCTCTCTCTCTCTCTCTCTCTCTCTCTCTCTCTCTCTCTCTCTCTCTCTCTCTCTCTCTCTCTCTCTCTCTCTCTCTCTCTCTCTCTCTCTCTCTCTCTCTCTCTCCCTCCCTCCCTCCCTCCCTCCTCCCTCCCGTTCCTCTCTCTCTCTCTCTGCTACCTCCCGTTCCCCTCTCTCTCTCTCTCTGCTACCTCTTGTTCCTCTCTCTCTCTCTGCTACCCCTGTTCCCCTCTCTCTCTCTCTGCTACCTCCTGTTCCTCTCTCTCTCTCTCCCTCTGCTACCTCCCGTTCCCCTCTCTCTCTGCTTCCTCCTCTTCCCCGCTCTCTCTGCTACCCCTGTCCCCCTCTCTCTCTCTCTCTCTCTCTCTCTCTCTCTCTCTCTCTCTCTCTCTCTCTCTCTCTGCTACCTCCCGTTCCTCTCTCTGCTACCTCCCGTTCCTCTCTCTGCTACCTCCTATTCCCCTCTCTCTCTCTCTCTCTCTCTCTCTGCTATCTCCAGTTCCCCCCTCTCTCTCTCTCTGCTACCCCCAGTCCCCTCTCTCGCTCTCTCTGCTACCTCCTGTTCCTCTCTCGCTCTCTCCCTCTCTGCTACCTCCCCGTTCCTCTCTCTCTCTCTGCTACCTCCCGTTCCCCTCTCTCTCTCTCTGCTACCTCCTGTTCTTCTCTCTCTCTCTCTCTGCTAACCCTGTTCCCCTCTCTCTCTCTCTCTGCTACCTCCCGTTCCCCTCTCTCTCTCTCTGCTACCTCCTGTTCCCCTCTCTCTCTCTCTCTGCTACCCCTGTTCCCCTCTCTCTCTCTCTCTCTGCTACCTCCTGTTCCTCTCTCTCTCTCTCTCTGCTACCCCTGTTCCCCTCTCTCTCTCTCTCTCTGCTACCCCCCTGTTCCCCCTCTCTCTCTGCTACCTCCCGTTCCCCTCTCTCTCTCTCTGCTGCCTCCCGTTCCCCTCTCTCTCTCTGCTACCTCCTGTTCCTCTCTCTCTCTCTCTGCTGACCCCTGTTCCTCTCTCTCACTCTGCTGCCCCCCTGTTGCCCTCTCTCTCTCTGCTACCCCCTGTTCCCCTCTCTCTCTCTGCTGCCCCTGTTTCCCCCTCTCTCTCTCTCTCTCTCTCTGCTACCCCCTGTTTCCTCTCTCTCTCTCTGCTACCCCTGTTCCCCTCTCTCTCTCTCTGCTACCCCCTGTTTCCTCTCTCTCTCTCTCTCTCTGCTACCCCCTGTTCCTCCTCTCTCTCTGCTACCCCTGTTCCCCTATCTCTCTCTCTCTGCTACCCCTGTTCCCCTCTCTCTCTCTGCTACCCCTGTTCCCTCTCTCTCTCTCTGCTGCCCCCTGTTTCCCTCTCTCTCTCTGCTGCCCCTGTTCCCCTCTCTCTCTGCTACCCCCTGTTCCTCTCTCTCTCTCTCTCTCTCTCTGCTACCTCCCGTTCCCCTCTCTCTCTCTCTGCTACCCCCCTGTTTGCCCTCTCTCTCTCTCTGCTGCCCCTGTTCCCCTCTCTCTCTCTCTGCTACCCCCTGTTCCCCTCTCTCTCTCTCTCTCTCTGCTACCCCCTGTTGCCCTCTTCTCTCTCTCTGCTGCCCCCTGTTCCCCTCTCTCTCTCTCTCTGCTACCTCCTGTTCCCCTCTATCTCTCTCTGCTACCCCCTCTTCCCCTCTCTATCTCTGCTTCCTCCTGTTCCCCGCTCTCTCTGCTGCCCCTGTCCCCCTCTCTCTCTGTCTCTCTCTCTCTCTCTCTCTCTCTCTCGTTCTCTCTCTCTCTCTCTCTGCTACCCCCTCTTTCTCTCTCTCTCTCTGCTACCTCCCGTTCCTCTCTCTGCTACCTCCCGTTCCTCTCTCTGCTACCTCCCATTCCCCTCTCTCTCTCTCTCTACTCTCCCTCTCTCTCTGCTATCTCCAGTTCCCCCCTCTCTCTCTCTCTCTGCTACCCCCTGTCCCCCTCTCTCGCTCTCTCTGCTACCTCCTGTTCCTCTCTCGCTCTCTCCCTCTCTGCTACCTCCTGTTCCTCTCTCTCTCTCTGCTACCTCCGTTCCCTCTCTCTCTCTCTGCTACCTCCTGTTCCTCTCTCTCTCTCTCTCTGCTACCCTGTTCCCCTCTCTCTCTCTCTGCTACCCCTGTTCCTCTCTCTCTCTCTCTCTGCTACCTCCCCGTTCCTCTCTCTCTCTCTCTCTCTCTCTCTGCTACCCCTGTTCCCCTCTCTCTCTCTCTACGCCCTGTTCCCCTCTCTCTTTGCTGCCTCCCATTCCTCTCTCTGCTACCTCTTATTCCTCTCTCTCTGCTACCTCTTATTCCTCTCTCTGCTACCTCTTATTCCCTCTCTCTCTCTCTCTCTCTCTCTCTCTCTCTCTCTCTCTCTCTCTCTCTCTCTCTCTCTCTCTCTCTCTCTCTCTCTCTCTCTCTCTCTCTCTCTCTCTCTCTCTCTCTCTCTCTCTCTCTCTCTCTCCAACCTCCCGTTCCCCCTCTCTCTCTCTGCTACCTCCTGTTCCTCTCTCTCTCTCTCTGCTACCTCCTGTTCCCTCTCTCTCTCTGCTACCTCCCATTCCCCTCTCTCTCTCTCTCTCCTCTCTCTCTCTCTCTCTCTCTCTCTCTGCTACCCCTGTTCCTCTCTCTCTCTCTCTCTGCTACCTCCTGTTCCTCTCTCTCTCTCTCTCTGCTACCCCCTGTTCCTCTCTCTCTCTCTGCTACCACCGTTCCCTCTCTCTCTCTGCTACCCCCCTGTTCCCCTCTCTCTCTCTCTCTCTCTACCCCCTGTTCCTCTCTCTCTCTCTGCTACCTCCTGTTCCTCTCTCTCTCTCTCTCTCTCTCTCTGCTACCCCCTGTTTCCCTCTCTCTCTCTGCTACCTCCCGTTCCCTCTCTCTCTCTCTCTGCTGCCTCCGTTCCCCCTCTCTCTCTCTGCTACCTCCTGTTCCTCTCTCTCTCTCTCTCTGCGACCCCCTGTTCCTCTCTCTCTCTCTGCGACCCCCTGTTCCTCTCTCTCTCACTCTGCTACCCCCCTGTTGCCCTCTCTCTCTCTGCTACCCCCTGTTCCCCTCTCTCTCTCTGCCCCCTGTTTTCCCTCTCTCTCTCTCTCTCTCTCTCTCTGCTACCCCCTGTTCCCTCTCTCTCTCTCTGCTACCCCCTGTTCCCCTCTCTCTCTCTGCTACCCGTTTCCCTCTCTCTCTCTCTCTCTGCTGCCCCCTGTTCCCTCTCTCTCTCTCTGCCCCCTGTTCCCCTATCTCTCTCTCTCTGCTGCCCCCTGTTCCCCTCTCTCTCTCTCTGCTACCCCCTGTTCCCTATCTCTCTCTCTCTGCTGCCCCTGTTCCCCTCTCTCTCTCTGTGCTGCCCCCCTGTTCCCCTCTCTCTCTCTGCTGCCCCTGTTCCCTCTCTCTCTCTCTCTGCTGCCCCCTGTTCCCCTCTATCTCTCTCTGCTACCCCCTGTTCCTCTCTCTCTCTCTCTGCTGCCCCCTGTTCCCCTCTCTCTCTCTCTCTGCTGCCCCCTGTTCCCCTCTATCTCTCTGCTGCCCCCTGTTCCCTCTCTCTCTCTCTGCTGCCCCCCTGTTCCCCTCTCTCTGGTACCCCCTGTTCCTCTCTTCCTCTCTCTCTCTCTCTCTCTGCTACCTCCCGTTCCCTCTCTCTCACTCTGCTCCCCCTGTTGCCCTCTCTCTCTCTCTGCTACCCCCTGTTCCCCTCTCTCTCTCTCTCTGCTGCCTGTTTCCCTCTCTCTCTCTGCTACCCCCTGTTTCCCCCTCTCTCTCTCTGCTACCCCTGTTCCCCTCTCTCTCTCTGCTACCCCTGTTCCCCTCTCTCTCTCTCTCTCTCTCGCTGCTACCCCTGTTCCCCTCTCTCTCTCTCTGCTACCCCTGTTTCCCCCCCCTCTCTCTCTCTCTCTCTCTCTCTCTCTCTCTCTCTCTCTCTCTCTCTCTCTCTCTCTCTCTCTCTCTCTCTCTCTCTCTCTCTCTCTCTCTCTCTCTCTCTCTCTCTCTCTCTCTCTCTCTCTCTCTCTCTCTCTCTCGCTGCTACCCCCTGTTCCCCTCTCTCTCTCTCTGCTACCCCTGTTTCCCCCTCTCTCTCTCTCTCTCTCTCTCTCTCTCTCTCTCTCTCTCTCTCTCTCTCTCTCTCTCTCTCTCTCTCTCTCTCTCTCTCTCTCTCTCAACCTCCCCGTTCCCCCCTCTCTCTCTGCTACCTCCTGTTCCTCCCTCTCTCTCTCTCTGCTACCCCGTTCCCCTCTCTCTCTCTGCTACCTCTCTCTGCTTTATTGGCATGAGAAACATGTGTTAACATTGCCAAAGCAAGTGAGGTTAGACAACATATAGTGAATATATAAAGTGAAAAACAACAAAATTAACAGTAAACATTACACATACAGAAGTTTCAAAACAGTAAAGACATTACAAATGTCATATTATATATATATATACAGTGTTTTAACAATGTACAAATGGTTAAAGGACACAAGATAAAAAAATAAATAAGCATAAATATGGGTTGTATTTACAATGGTGTTTGTTCTTCACTGGTTGCCCCCTTTTCGTGGCAACAGGTCACAAATCTTGCTGCTGTGATGGCACAATGTGGAATTTCACCCAGTAGATATGGGAGTTTTTCAAAATTGGTTTGTTTTCGAATTCTTTGTGGATCTGTAATCTGAAAATATGTCTCTCTAATATGGTCATACATTGGGCAGGAGGTTAGGAAGTGCAGCTCAGTTTCCACCTCATTTTGTGGGCAGTGAGCACATAGCCTGTCTTCTCTTGAGAGCCATGTCTGCCTACGGCCTTTCTCAATAACAAGGCTATGCTCACTGAGTCTGTACATAGTCAAAGCTTTCCTTAAGTTTGGGATGACAAAATGTTAAATCAGACCTCCATAACCTTGAACAGTGTACTTGTGATAGAGAACCCTTCTCCCATTCGTTAATTCTTATCCCCCTATTCCCCCTCCATCCAGGGACCGCTTCGACCTGTTCCAATTCCAGAGTTCCAGTTCAAGAGCGTGGAGTACTCGTCAGGTCGGAACAAGGCGTTCCTGTGTTACCTGGTGGACAAGGGCAAAGCTGATGATGGTCTGATGAGGAGGTTACCTGGAGGATGGACACTCCAGGAGCCCACGCTGAGCAGGCCTGCTGTCAAATACACACTGTCACCTGGTGCGTATCTCTCAAATACACTGTCACCTGGTGCGTAACTCTCAAATACACTGTCACCTGAATAAATACACTGGTCAACTCTCAAATACACAGTCACCTGGTGCGTATCTCTCAAATACACTGTCAC